>NC_081352.1:982936-999826 GCF_029784015.1 Lycium ferocissimum
TGTTTGATTCGATTTGGGTGATGGTTGATTGGTTGACTAAGTCCGTTCATTTCATTCTAGCTCGTGTTTCTTATTCTCGCGGGAGAAGTTAACCAAGTCATACATTTGTGACATTAGCGAGATCGTACGGGGTTCCCATTTCTATCATATCCGATCTGGGTACTATCTTCGGCTTCCCATTTTTGGAGAGCTTTTCATGATGAGTTGGGTACCCTAGTGGACCTTTGTACAACTTTCCACCCCTGCATCGGGACACGGGCAGTCCGGACCATTCCAGTGCTCAAGGATATGTCGAGGGGTCGCGTTATAGACTTTGGTAGTCATTGGGATCGCACTCGCCGTCGGTAGCTTGCGTATAACAACAAGCTATAACTCTACTATCGACATGGCGCCTTTTGAGGTTTTGTATGGTAGGAGATATAGATATCCGATTGGTTGGTTTGGATGCATCTTCGAGGTTCGACTGGGGCGCATCTATCGAGCGAGTCTCTCGAGAAGGTGAGAGTCATTGCCAAGCTTTTGCGGTACTGCAGGTCGATAGAAGATGTATATCGACCGAAGGTCCGAGATTTAGAGTTCGCCATTGGTGATTAGGCTTTATTGAAGATTTTACCCATAAAGGGTGTAGAGATCTGGGAAGAGAGATAAATTTTAGTTCGAGGTATATTGGTCCATTTGAGATCCGATCGTGCGGGCGACGTTGCTTAAGAGTTAGCCTTGCCACAAGGCTTGGCAAAGCGTTCATCTAATTTTCATGTGTCTATGTTGAAGAAGCATCATACCGATGGTACTTATATTATTCATTGGGACTCGGTATCGCTTGATGAGAATCCGACTTACGAGGAGGAGTCATTGCAATTTTGGATAATCAAAGTTCGAAAGCCGAGGTCTAATGAGATAGCTTCCGTGAAGGTGCAATGGAAGCATCATCTTGTTGAGGAGGCCACTGGGGAGACCGAGTCCGACATGCATAGGCGATATCCTCAATTATTTGCCGATTCGTACTTTTCCGTTCCTTTCCCCTTCGTCGTCGAGGAGGAGCGATGGTTTAATTGGTATTCGATGTAACGACTCGTTTGATCATTATAACGTTTTTGGTGCTTGTTATCACATTTGACCCGAGAGGACCGTTGACACGCTTCCCGAGGTCTTTGAATATAACGGGTGACTTTCATGGGAAATTTTAGCTTAAAGCGAAAAGTGAGTTCACTCAAAGTTGACTTTTAGGTAAATGGACCTTTTTAGAGAATCTATCGACTCCGAGGGGTCCGATGGTTCTCTTTTAGAACTTGTATGTATATTCGGTTCGGGTTCCTAATGACTCGTGTGCATTTTAGGACATGGGTTGGAAAGTTAGTTGGGAGGTGTTCCGGGGTTGACTAGGTCAACGAGACCTTCGATGGGAATTTCGAGGCCACGAGTGCGTTCGTAGCATGTTTTTATGTATGTCCGCACTATGGTTTGGGGAGCGTATGGTCTTAGGTGATAGTCGGGATTTCGAGTTGAATTAGTGAAACTTGAAAGTTTCGGTGTCCGGTGTTTTACCAACTTATATCTTCTTTAAGCTTAGATTTTTGCTATGTTTGATTAAGAAAATAGTGCATTTAATATCGTTACTCCTATTTTACAGGTTCATGTGACCGAGAAGTGATCGGAAAAGATATCAAGTGAAAACAAGTCAAAAAGAGGCCAAATTTTGAAGAAATGGAAAAAATGGCATAAAAGTGCAAAAACGGGACAGATTTGCAAAACTGAAACTTTTGGGGTTTATTTTGTCATATTTTGACTTGGAAAAATGGGGTACTACAAAAGCAAGACTTAAAGATATCATTTTTCATCTTTGGCCAAGGCCAAAGTCTTGGAGAGCTAGGGTTCCAACACCCACACTTGGGGATTGAAGATTTGAAGTTTTGATGAGAAATTTCTTATTCCTTTACTCATTTCTTCAATTCTTGGCTATGTATTGAATATCTAAGTGTGGAGTGTTTCATTTCTATACTTGAACCTTGTTTATGAAAGTATACATTGTTAAAGTTTGGATTGAAACTCTTGTTTTGCTTATGTACCGAATGATTTTTATTCCTAATGGTGTTGAGTTAATGTTGTTTTTAGTTAATCTTATTCTTTAATATTTCTTAAGGGATTAGCTAACCCTAAGACCCGCACATTTACTTCGATTTTAGCTCTGAAGAGGAGAATTGAGTTGGGAAAGATTAATTAACAAGAATTTGGGGCATAACCCTCGTCTAATAACTGGAGCTATGGATAGGAAAGTTACTTGAGATTATATTGATTGTGCTTGATATCACACTCTAAGGCTTGAAAAGCGTAGAGTGAAATTCATTGATTTAGTTGGAAGACTTTCAATGAGATTTTAGAAATCCTTATCTAACTAACATAAACTTGCTCTTAGTTTTAAAATCATGAAATACATTGGATCGTTACTTCGAGCGTAGTTTCCTTTATGCCCAAACTTGTGGCCATTGATCATTTTACTTGCTTTCAGATTAGTTTATATTTTCGCATTAGGTATAATTTTCTCAAAAACCAAAATATTATCAAGTGTTTGGCTTACCGTAGAAAGTGATAATTCCTTACTTGTTTAAATCACCTAATATATTGTTCCTGTGGGATCGACCCCGACTCATAGTTGGGTAATTAAATTATATTGCATACGACCGTCTACACTTTCTCTTTGAGGAGTGGATTTGGACGTTATCGCTCGCTATGGCGGCACCAGGATCCGCGGCGTTGCTACCGAGAAGTGGTGGCCTTGCCCCCGTAGGCCGCGTAATTCCTCAAAGGACGTCGGAAAGGGGTCACGGATCGCTATGAGCTGTGACTTCCGAAGCTCCAATACGAGCGCGAAGCGGCTTACTGTGCGCTAGGATTCATTAAATGATTGTTAAAGGCCCCAAGTCTTTCATTCAATTCCACTCTTTAGAGCTTTTTGGGAGCATTCAAGGTCGTTATTCATAGAAGCATCATTGTGGTAACTTCCTTCACCTTACTTTCCATTCCACGTTAATTTTTGAATCCATGAAGCATGCTAGTTTCCTTTTTGAAATGGTGGATTGGAAAGAGGGTTTTGTGGTTTTTTCATTCTAGATCGTTAAATCTTGGATTATTGATTGGGTTACCTTCATTAAGCATCGACCACGATGATTAAACTATTATTGCATGATTCCTTCCTAATTAAGGCTAATTTATGGAATCGGGAAGTTGGGTTCATACCCAAATTTGGGGGTTTTGCCTAGAATCCGAATTTAAGTGATTTGTTAGTTCTTCTAGCTTATAATTGAGGGGAATTGATCACCTGCACACACTTACAAGCCGAGACCTATAGATTCCTTATTCCATCTTTCTAGTTCATAAACTCCATTCCATATGTCGATTTGGGTCTTGAATAAAAGTAAGGTTTGAGTGATGTTTCATCTTGATTCTAATTTCATAATTCGGATCTGCTAGACTTCTATTATCTTCAAAGCTCAAAGGGTGAAAGACCAAGGTTTGATTATCAAGACTTTGTTGTTCGGCTTTCTAGGTAGGTTACGAAGCATCTTATGGTGAGACTCTCAATTAAAGTTGAGTGTATGTTTAGATGATATTGTCGTAGAATGCATGTAAACTTTCGGCATGTGAAGTTGGGTTGATATTGACTTAGGGTCGGGCCTCGTTGTATGATCTGGGGCTAGCCACCCCGTTGCGTTGTTGACTTATCTTGTTCTATTTACTTGTTGGCTCATTGCCACGATGAAACATCGGATATTAGCAATTAGTGATATACCGTGACTATGATATTGAGGTACTTTACTTGCTTTGATATTGAGATGAGAAATGTGATTCCATCGTGGCTTATTGTGTTGCCAGGTATCGTATATTACTTGTGTGCCTGGTGTGGTACCGTTTGTGATTGAATTGATTGTTGATATTACATTGCATCGTATTCATACTAATTTCCGTACTACATTGATATCGCATTGTTATGGTACTAAGGATGAAAGTGAGAAGGAATATAAATTCATCAAACACATTATATATCGAGTCATCTCTCGGGCTGTGTGAACGACCGATTCGAGGCGTATAGGCGGGAAGGAGTCATCTCTCGGGATTTGCGAGTGACTAGTACGGACTTTACGCGTTCTTCATGGGTTATGCGTCGTCGAGACGTGATGTTCCATTGGTTGGAGTGCATGTGTACGATGCATATGCATTGTATTCATCATTCATACAATATCGCATTGCATTGCATTGTACCTCTTGGTCCATTGTGATATGATTGTGATATAACGTTCGAAACGATTATATCGAGACTTGGCATGGGCTTCGTTGGCTTAGATGCTATATACAGGTGAAGACTTGTTGTCATATGATTGTGATATATTGGTTTGGAACAGCTATACTGATACTTGGCACAGTTGGGTTTAGATGCTATAACATAGGCGATGAATTGTTGTATGTTATGGATTCTGTTGATTTGTACTTTGTTGTTTTACGTGTTTATCTTGCTTTGTTGTCTTTATATACGTTTGCTAGTATTAGTCTGTGGCTCATGATACCTATACTTATTGTTTGTACCGACTCAGACTCATCGTATTTCTTTAGTGAATGCAGTATCAAGTTGGATCTACTTCTACCCGTCGTGGCTGATATTCGAGGATTGCCGATTCAAGTCTATACAGGTGAGCTCGAGGACGTTCATCCGCCAAAGACTCTTCCTATTATTTATGTTTTGCTTTCCATTCCGAGACATGATTTTGAGACCATTTATGTATTATTATTCGACTTGTAATATTTGGATTAGATGCTCTTGTATGACTGACATTGACCACCGAGGTGAATTTATTTTACTTAGGCACTTATTTATGTTATTATTGTAGAGGTCTTCTAAGGCCTAGCTAGTAGCATAATTCTCAACATCAAGGGTCGGCATGACCCTACACTTAAGCCCAAACATGCTCCTCGGCTTTCAACTTCTCGTGTACTCGACTTCCCTAATTCGCAAAATCAAAACATTACAAAACGTAACACTATAGAATAAAAATCTAAAATTATTACACTCCCAATATAACGTCGCGGCACGACGACATCAGTTCACTACTTTTTCTTCCACTTTGAGGATATGAACTGTTCCCTCAATTTTGCATCGAATTTTCTGTTACGCTTTTGGGCGGTGGTGTGAAAATAAAAGAACCAAAGAATAGTGTCGTATTTTGCCTTCTTGGCCCCTAAGTGAGGAATGTCGTTTCTCCTCTTCGGTGTGGCAAATTTTATATATAAGGCTCTTATTCCTCATCTATACACCTCTTCATCAATGTGGAAGGCTTGATTTCCATGTCGCCAACCAAGAACAATGTAGAAAAGTGTTTAGAATGAGGGTCAACACGCCCCAACTCTAAAACCGCATTATTTTTTACATCCTCACTAAGGTATTCTCCCTTAACCTCGACATCATCAACAATATTCGCCGGTTGAATTGTTGGAATTCATCTTTCGGCTCCAAATCCCGACTACTATCAACGACAATTCATGGTAGTTCACATCAGACCCTTCAATCTTTTTATTTAATCGAGCCCTCGCAAAGTCATGGATATCGTGAAAAATTGGTTCATCTCTTTTCTTCTCGAGTCTTGCCTTATCCTGTATCGCCATGTCCGTAAGACCATCACGAGAAACCCATGAAATTTCATTTGTTGCGCTTGTCCCGTTAGCCAAGATTGTTCACTATATATGCTTCTTCAAAGCTATCTTCTTGGGTGGAACTCGCTCCTTGTTCGTTTTGAGGTTCGTCTTATGTATTGGCCAAGCCTATGACTTGATCATTACAAGCTTCGGCCTTGGCATTGCCTTTGTGAGTTTGGGACGAAGCACTCTCTATGGCCTTCCTAGTTGCACACAAATTTCGCTCATTTATTAATGCGTTGTGCTCCGACATTCATTTTACCACATCACTAACCCGACAAGAATTTCTCGCATCCTCCACTTCATTACTCCCGTTAACATCTGAAACAACGGAAATTCATAATAGGGAATGGGAAATAAGAGTAAGGATCACCAAAATAGGAACAACCAATATTTGACCAATTTTTATTCCAAGATGTTATGTCAAGAAAGAAAATAAAAATACTAAACTAAGAATAACAATAAAAAAATAAAAATAAAATAGAAAAACATGAATAGAAAAAAAAGAAGTCTAATCTAGCTAGCAGCTAAGTTCTAAGTCTCCAAGAATTCAACGGCGCCAAAAACTTGTTGCTCCCAAACGCACACGCAAGTATACACGGTCGTACAAGTAATATAGGATTAAAGTCCATATATCGTACCCACAGAGACTTATGATTAACTATTTACTAAATTAAACTAATGCTAATTATCTAAACAAGAAATAAAATCCAAACTTATATTTATAAACTAACTAAAAATAAAAGAAAGAAAATAATGAACTTCAACCAAGAAAGAGCGTAAATTTATCGAAGAAGAGATAAATCTAAGGCTATACCACTAACAATCCAACAGTCTTCTAATCGTACATCTATTTTATTTCCTGGGTTACTAGTTGACGGGTTAATTATTGCTTTCTGAGTATCGTTCAAGGTGCTCACAAGCCTGTAGATGTTACTTTAACGCTTATATTCCTATAGTCATCAGAATATAACAAGAACGCTTTTATAGTTCCGTATTCAACTAAGGAAGCCTAAAGGGTATATTCATATCCTCATTCGCGAAACGATTATTTGAACAAGCTCTATTTATTCTTATTACGCATGCAAATTCCCTTTCCCAAGTTCAATTTACACGCCAAAGATGGTGTTCAACTATTTCGTCAAATAATCAAACAATTAAGATCACGAATAAACAAATAAGCCCAAAGATGGAAAACCAATAGATATAAACCATAATCAAGCGTCAACTTTCATGTTTGAGCTAAAACCATAGAACTAAGAGTTTAGCTCCACATCGACATGGAGGAAAAAACAACAACTCATCCAAATAAAAATGTAAAATCGAATACTATAAAGAAGAGAAGGTAAAACCTCGAAACAACGGCCTCCATGGCGACTCCAAGCTCTCTCTAGGTCCAACGTTATGTAAAAATTGCGTCTTATGGACTATTTATAGGTATAGGAAATAACCCAAACAAAATAACCGAGTCCAAAATGAAATAGGAAGAAGTAAGGATCGGAAATTGTGTGGCGTTGCACACGAGTACTTTTCCATCGAACAATTTTCGTATCCCACTTTCTTTTCTTTTCTTTTCTTTCTTCTTTTTTTGCTCTTTGTCTTCAACATAGGGGACAAAACATAAAGTGTCCCTGGTTGTCTCCCCTTCTTATTCCTTTCTTTTTCATCCCTCTTTTATTAAATTTTGCTTCAAATCTCTTCATCTTCACACCGCTTTATTCCTACATATAAAAATATAATATTAAGCACAAATTATTATAATTAATACTCAAAAGATGATTAAAATTACTAAAATGTGAGGTAAACAAGGGTTAAATACATGCATTTTAGGCCGAACATCACCACTCCAAAACTTAAACTCTTGCTCGTCCTCGAGTAAGCATAAAACCCATTTGCAGCTTGAACGACCACCGAAGAAGTAGCGCCGATCGTATGTAAGGCCGGGAATGCAGCCTAAGAAGTCCTAGCCGATCGGCCCTCATTTCTAAAAGTCGACCCACCGTAACTACTATACTTACGAGGCTTCTTATCACTACACCCACTACGGGCTCGGACCCAAACTTAACACTCACAACATGATCGCCACCGACCGAGCGAAGCACCTATGGCAACAAGATAAAGGCACGCCACGTGTAACGGTAGTACAGTCTACCCACAATTCTCCTAACCTTCTCGGTCTCGCAGGGAATCAACCGTGTAGCATAACATTCTAAAAGAAAGGAATCGAGCCTCGTACTCAGCTACGGACATGCTCCTCCACTGTAGATGGATAAAATCATCTCTTCACTGGTCCCTCAGAGTACGGGGAACGTATATTGTAATGACCTGTTTGGTCGTTATGGCTAGTTTGACCCCATTGAACCTTTCCTAAGCTATATCAACGTATATTAGACCCGCGGGGATAGGTGGTACGTTCAAGGACTTTGGATATGATTCGGGTGACTTTGTGAGAAATTGGGCTTTAATGAGTATTCAAAGTTGACTTCTGGGTAAACAGCATCTTTTTCGAGAATCCATCAACCCCGAGAGGTCCGGATGGTCTTTAGAACTATATGTATATTTGGTTAGTTCCCAATGCACTCGAGCATTTTTGGGACTGGCCGGGAAGTTATTTCGAGGCCTGGGGTCGACTCGGGGTCAACGAGACTTCGTTGGGAATTTTGAGGTTGTGAGTACGTTCGTCGCTTATTTTTATGTATGTCCGCATATATGTTTGTGAGCAGATGGTCTCGAGTGATAGTCGGGACGGTTAAGTCTCAGAAAGTTCGGTGACGTTATCGGGCTTCGTGTGTCCACCACAAATGGCACTCAGGATCGCGATAAAGGTACCGTAGGAAGAGGTGGCTCCCCGCCGCCGTACCGTTAGCTTATAGAGGCCATGTGTATTTCCTAGTGGACCGTTGTAAGCCGTCAAGGATCGCCGGCGGAACCGCTATAAGGGCCGGCCGAACGCTATAATGTGCGACGGGCAATTAACTTATTAAAACGGGAGTTAAAACCCTAAGTTTATAATTCAATACCACTCCGAATATAGAGTCGTTGGGGAGTATTTCAAGGCATTTCTTCATGGAAAATCATTTGGTAAGTTCTTTCATCTTCCTTTCCATTCCATGTTACATTATTCACCTTAGGAATCCATTAATCATGCTAGTTTCTTTAAGAAATAGTGGATTGAAAGAGGGTTTTGTGGGTTCTTCATTCTAGGCTATTAAATGTTGAATTATTGATTGAGTTAGCTTCATTAAGCATGGAATTGATGATTAGAAACTATTATTTCATGATTCCTTCCTAATTAATGGCTAATTTATGGAATTGAAAGTTAAGGTTCATACGCAAATTTGGGGGTTTTGCCTGAAATCCGAATTTAAGTGATTTGTTAGTTCTTCTAGCTTATAATTGATCTGAATTGATCACCTAGAACATTGATTTCATGTTGAGACCCATAGATTCCTAATTTCATCTTTTTAGTTCATAAACCCCATTCCATATGTTGGGATATGGGTCTTGAATAGAAGTAAGGTTTGAATGATGTTTATTTTTTTATTCTAATTTCATAATTCGGATGTGATCAGACTTCCATTATCTCAAGGCTCAAATGAAGGGAAAGACTAAGGTTTGACTATTGGAGACTTTATTGTTAAGCCTACCAGGTAGGTTATGATTTACCTTATGGTGAGACTTCGAATAGAGAAGCGTATGTTTAGACGTATACTCGTTGGAGAACGATGTAAACCTTTGCAAGAAGCCTTCGGATATTGCCTTAGGTTGGCCTTGCTGAATGATTTGGGGCTAGCCACCCATTGTGTTGTTGACTTATCTTGATCTATTTACTTACCGGCTCATTGCTATGTTGAGACATCATGTTGGTGATTACCGATATATCATGATTATGATATCGTGCAGTACTTTACTTTGATTTGGATATCGAGACGAGAATCGTGATTCCATTGTGGCTTATTGTGTAGCCTGATTTATTAATAATACTTGTGTGACATGTGTGGTACTTTTTGGGATTGAATTGTTGTTGATATTACATTGCATCGTATTCATACTCACTTCCATGATGCAATGATATTGCATTGTTATGGTACTGAGGATGGAAACTGAGAAGGAAATACAGATTCATTAAAACATCTTATATATCGAGTCATCTCTGGGCTGTGTGTGGAATGACTAATACAAGGCATATAGATGGGAAGGAGTCATCTCTGGGTTGTGTGCAGAGTGACTGGTACATGGACTCACTGGTCCCCCATGGGTTGTCTTTGCCGAGATGTGATGTTCCATCAGTCGGAGTACATGTGTACGATACATATGCATTGCATTCATCATTCATACATTATTGCATTGCATTGTACCTCTTGGTTTTATGTGATATTATTGTGATATGATTATGATACACTGGTTCAGAATGTTATACTAAGACTTGGCACAGTTGGGTTTAGATGCTAAACAAATGTGATGACTTGTTGTGCTATGATTGTGAAATACTCGTTCGGAATGTTATACTGAGACTTGGCACAGTTGGATTTAGATGATATATCATAGGTGATGGCTTGTTGTAATATGATTGTGATATACTAGTTCGGAACGATTATACTGATACTTGGCACAGTTGGGTTTAGATGTTATAACATAGGTGATGACTTGTATTGTGGTTATGGATACGTGTTGACTTGTCCCTTGTTGTTTTACGTGTTTATCTTGCTTTGTTGTCTTTATATATGTTAGCTAGTCTTAATCGGCCTATGATACCTACAAGATTTTTTGTTGTTGTACCGACCTCGCACTTGTCGCATTCTTTTATGAATGTAGAGTACCAGGTTGGATCTACTTCTTCCCCTCGTGGCTAATTATCGAGGTTGCTGACGAGTTTTTTCAGGGTGAGCATGAGGACGTTCGCTGCTCGAAGACTCTTCTGTTACTTACGTCTTACCTTTCATTCCGAGACATGATTTGAGACTGCTTTTGTATGTTATCACTATTCAGACTTGTAGTATTGGACTTAGTTGGTCTTGTATGACCAGACCAGATACTGGGGTGGATTTCATTTACTTCCGCTCTTATTATACTATATCTGTGAAACTTATGTTATTTTACTTTCTTCCGCTATTTCTATTATTTATTGAATGTTGGGTTAAGGGTTCACCTACCAAGGTGGGAAAGGTAGGTGCCCGCACGACTTAGTGAAATTGGGTCGTGACATGAAGGTTTTAAGCACCCTAGTATTAAGGATTCTACAATACGGTTGATCTATGAGCTTCAATAGGTGATTATTGTGATTATTTGCTAAAATATTTTCTCTCTTGCAAAATCGTCATGTCAATATTATAACCCCATTTTGTTTTTGGCAAACTATTTTTAAGGAAAAAAGAGTTGGTTTCTTTCGAAAAATGTTTATAAGGGTTTATATTCACTTCATTTTCGGACCAAAACCCACTTAAGATTTTCTCTTAAGTAGAGTTCCTACTAGTTTGGTCCAATGTCATGATTTAATCCTTATAAGTCTTGGGTACATATATGTAAGAAAATAAATGGAGTATATCTCTCTTGTAAAATAGAATAGGTTTTTATATATGTGTATACATAAAGGGACTTTTACTTATTATTTTCATCCTTTTTAGCTCATTTGGGTCAACGCATTCTAACCAAAGCCATCTACTCCTCAAAATCAAAGTCCAAATATACCCTTTCTTTTTCTATTGCGTTAAGGTTTGGGCTTAGGCCCCAAAAGTCTTGAAAATACCTTAAGTCAATGTAAGTTAGAAAGAGTTAATTTTTTCTATATTTTCTTGGAAATCTAGTTTTATTCCAATTTGTCCAAAATTAACCAAGTTCCCAACTTTTTAAATAAGGCCCAAACTATTTAAGTATGATTTTTATTAAGTCCACAATAGTCCGCATCCATTTCTAGTTTTCTTTTTCGCTAAGGGCTAAAGGCTCAAATCTCTTTTCCGTCCAAATTTGTTTATGCCATTCAACTTATCAGTTTAAAATTATGAAACCTATCTATATTTTTTGCAAAATCCAGAGTTCCCCAATTTCATGCAATTATCATTCAAACCGTGCTTAGCTTGAAAATCATTTTTGAAAAATGTTAAGCCAACTACCCGAGCTTCCTAAGTTCTAATTGCATTTTTTGGGTTTCGGTAATAACATTTATGTTGTTTATTTATACAACCATAATACATACAAACATATATATATATATATATATATATATATATATATATATATATATATATATATATATATATACACACAATAATGGAAGGAGAAAGAGTTAGGCGGGTGTGCCTACCTAAGCCCACCTATTGACCATTTTCACCCATGGTTGAGCCTTCTTATTTTCGTCTATGGTTAAGACTTGATCAAGAAAAAAGGAAGTTGGGCGTCTGGCCCAATAGGCTTTGAGTGAGGAGACTGGCCCAAGTAGTCCATGTCGATGGTTCCATGCAAAGGGGAGAGGGGAAAAGGAAAATTGTGGTTAGAAAGCATCTAATTAGCAAATAAATCAATAAGAATTTAAAAGGAAGACACAATCATATGCACAAACATATACGTGTATATCTGTCCAGTATATTTTCTACACTTATCAAAATGAAACGTGCTAGAGTAAAAGCCCAAATTATGATTAAGGCGAAAGAAAAACCAAAGAAGCAGGCCCAAAATATCATAACATGAAGACAAGAAAAGCCTAGTTTAGAAAATATGCAAAAGATCATAAAGAGGTAGGCCTAAATTCAATAATAAATGGGGAAAAAAATGAGGAGGTAGGCCCAAATTATTGATAACAGTGTTTTTAAAACCCAAGTTCTGGAGGTATTCCTCCAATATACAAGATATGCCTCCTGATATGTACCAATGCATATATGAACTGTATGTATCCTATATATTCTATGTATGTATGTAGCAACAACAAAAAAAATCAAGGACAGGAGATAAAGCAAAGTAGTCTCATGCTAAACCTATATCTAGATGTACTTATAATGTGATGTGCTTGACACACACTTTACTCATATACTCATTAAGGGGGATCCTAAAAATATCTTCAATATTATAATGGTATGCAACATCCCCATACTAAATGCCTAGCCTCACACATATAACATATCTCTCAACATACTAAAATATAAAAGTCCACAAAGCAAAGACCCGTATGCTCATACCACATTACATCAACTTCCCACAGACACAAACGTAAAAAGCTGCGTATAGACTCAAAACATGGCATGTTCATACTTTAGACACATAACATAATTTACTCATACGCAGGTAGGTCAAATATTTCATGCAGGACAGGCTTGAGGGTAAAACTGCTAACACAAGGCACACAAGAAAGGACTATTAATGAGCATACAGATCCATGATAACAAACACAAGGTCATTTATAAGGCTAGATAGGTCCTTATATTTCATACTAATCTTAGGCCAATGAAGATAAATATAGAGGGCTCATTCAGGGACTAGAAAAGGCATGTTGACTCAGTTATAAAAACATTAAGCTGCATCTATTAGTAACTATTCTAAACATTTTAAGCCATCTTATTTTATCCTAGCATGTACACTCTAGGTGGTTGAACTGAATTTATGCATTGAACATGGATTAGGCTAGATCTACTAATAAACCACCAAACAATAATTCACATAGGCATTTCAACAGAATAAGTGTTGAAAACCCTGATCGTGTTAACAATGGGACTAGATTAGCAGCAATAACCAAACAGTAACAAACATTCGTGCCTATTCCAAGCTATGCACATGAGTAATTAGTCACTATACCTATTTGTCTAAAATACTAACTAGGTCTGGACAAAAATAAACTGAACTACTACAATCCAACAAGAGAGTACAATAAACAAACTGAAACACACATAATAGACACAGTATAACACACATAAGGCAAAATTTAAACTAACAGACTATAGTTAAGCAGCATTCAAACCCATCACAATCCTAGAAGTGAACTAGTCAATGATCAAGCAAGATACATGAATAAGCACTACACATAATCCAGCAAAACCCCCTATAAGCATACTCTTATTGATTAGCACATAATTACCAAACTGAACTAATATCTAAAGCTACTAATGCAAACATCAACCAATTAAACTAAACTAATCACTAAGCTAAATTAGCACACATAATACTAATAGCAACAGAGTGTAAAATCACTAGGAAAAAAGGCATACGAAATTGCTAAAAATAAATAAGAAAGGAAAGAATTTTACCTTTTCTACGCGCAGCCTGATCGAGAATGAAATTGGAAGCTTCCTTGCAATCCTCGACCTCGAGACTCAGTCATAAACAAGAAGAATTAAAATTAAAATATTGCTTGACAAAAACTAAGAAACATTTAACTAAGTGTCCAATTCTAATGTCGGTCACTAGTTAAAAATCCTAGTATTGAGTTTTTTATGAATATGCTAGATATTCGGTGTGTTAAATGTGAAGGGTTGGAGTTCTTTATATAGAACCCCCCAAACCCCCAAATTGTTGTTTGAAATCGATGTGGGACTAATTGATTCACAAAGATCCTTGTAAAATTGTGAGGACCAATAGAAATTGCGAGTTTGAAAATCGAATACAACAAAAACTATTAAGGATTTTCAGTTCTTTGACCGTAAATTCATAAAATCAAGAGAGAAGGTCGAATCTCTACCTCTTTTAGTTGATATACGGTGGATTCGTACAAGAAGCATTAAATGCTTCCTCAAATCTGCTATACACAGCCTGTAAAAGCACCATACGTCTGTATATTTGCCATTTTTTTTACCGTAGATGATGAGGAGAGAGAAAGAAATCTCTCAGGCAGCTAGGGTTTCTCTCAAACCCTTTAGTTTTAGAGAAAGAGATATGACAGTGCATTTGGCATATGCTGAACGCATATGTTTGGTAAATAAGGGATTGGGCCAGGTCAAGTCCTTAATGGACTGAGCTCGGTCAATTTTAGGAAAAGGAAAGGGGCATCCTAATGACATATATATATATAACAGCCAAAGATTAAGAGTGTCCATTAATTGAACATTTCAATCGTGGCCAAATTAAAACTAATTGACCAATTAATCCCTTTGTAAAACATGGCTATAAGCATAAAGTGACTAATTTTGCAAAATATAACCAAATTGATTTTAAATCGTGTAATTGGCTATTTCAATTATAACCTCAATTATCACATAGCAAATAATTTCAATTATAACCACAATTGAGCACACCAATCATAAAGGCAAAAAATGTGATTATGCAACTTGTGAAATTTGAGAGGCAAATTGATTATTTTATTTGATTAACCAATTTCCTTGAATTAATGAAGTAAAATATTTGGAAATTTGACACTTGATAATTTGAACAATTAATTGAATAATTGTTTTGAATTACTTTCTGATTTATGTTGACAAATACTTTAATATTAATAGTAAAATATGTAAATTATTTTTAAATGACTTACAATATATATTTGAAGTTATTTTGACAAATGAAAAATGGAAAAATATTATCGAAATAATTTTGTAAAATCGTTTTGATTTATAAAAAATATATATTTCACTCCATTGATCATAAATTATTTCAGCCTTTATTTGTAAAAGATATAGTTTTTTCGAAAATTGTTTAAGTTGACTGTCATGACGTGTGCGTATGAGTGAGGACTCTTTAACCCCCTACTGCCTCGGACAATTGAAGCTTAAAGCTCCCTTGCGCGGAATTTTTGAGACCCTTTCAAAAATTCTGCCCCAGTTTAAATCTTGCTTCGGTGAACTCTCGCGTTGAGTCTTGACGTAAGAAATTTTGAGGTCCTCTCAAAATTTCTACCCTAATTTAGGGTTTCGAATCGGTTAACTCTTAAGCTGAACTGCTGAAGGAAGTAATTTTGAGATCTTCTCAAAATTTCTGCCCCAGTTTGAGGCTTTGGATTGGATGACTCTTGGTCCGGACTTGCTGAAGGAATTTTTGAGGTCCATCTAAAAAATTCTGCTCCAGTTAGGTATACGGGGTAAGTTCTTTTGCCGATTTCGAGCTCTCTTCGAAATCTCATCTATGGCATCTTAGGGATTTCTTGGGTTTTTTGTTTAGTATGACTGAGCTCAAAGAGTTCCTACGTATCCTATCATAGCAGAACTCTGGTCGAACGTTGTTCGGAATAAAGTAACTGAGTATTGGTTTTGTTACACCCTGTGGTTTTGTACGTTGAGATTTATGAGTGTTGGCTATTTCAAGTATGGACATTGGAGTTACCTCCAAGGATACATGAGATTTGATGCTCTTCTCTTATGTTATGCGGGTTTAAGTTCATATAATAAGCGGCGAGAGGATTTAGAGGGCAAGTGAATTAAGAAAATTAAGCTTGTTGGATTTTGGAGAGAACATGAGGGGCAATTTTGGCCCAAGTTGGAGAAAGGATATCTTTTAGTATATGTGGATTTTTGGAGCAAAGTAAAAGCCTAAAATGAAGTTCAGGAAGTCTAGTTTCCAACGCAATAAACAGTGCATCGATCGGACATAGGGATCAAGTGTTATGATCATTTTAAGATAGGCTTCTAGAACAGGGATTAACTCTGCGAGAACGCGCCTAAGGTGGCTCGAACGCGCAGAGGAGCCAGTGGACAACTCAGTGTCAACACGCCCCAAGGTGGCACGAACACGCTGAGTAAATTTAAGTTGGTTTGGACAGAATCTGGAACATTATATGAGGGGGCTTACCCTCTCATTTTTTATCCAAAACACCCTAAAACCTCCCTAACTTTTTGGAAAATTCTCCCCAACTTCCAACACCAAATTTTAAGCCCAAATCAAGTATAACCCCCGAATTCTAGTCCGGACGATATAGTTGCAATTATAATATCATATTGCAAGGGATTTTGGCTTGAATCCAAGGTGGATATTAAAGATATCACGGTTCTAGCGGGAGTAAGGTATGAATTCTTCCTTATTAGTATTGATTTAAGTTTAATTATGGAGATAGAACTATTAAATAGTCGTATAATAATTTTGTTAGTGGAAATATTGGATAAACATCGTATGGGATGTTTTATGGAATACTTTGGTATTGATAATATTGTTGTTGATGTTAGTATGGTTGTTGTTTTTGCTAGTTGCTGAATCGTGATTCGGGATAGGCATATAAACAGGGGATTTTGGAATTTTTGGGAGAATTCTAAAAAAAGTTTAATTTAAAATTGAGATAGGCACCTGACTATAAGTCTAGTGTAT
>NC_081352.1:999926-1082373 GCF_029784015.1 Lycium ferocissimum
TTCTTTTTCCCTTATCACTTAAATCTCGTCTTGCAGCTTTATAGTTTTTCTCCACTGCCTTTTTATCTGCTTCAGTGTATTTATTTATTATTTTGGGGGTTGTTGTCAAGCCAGCTTCATTTTTGTTCATAGGAACATGAGGACTATCACAAATGATGTCCCATAGTTCTAAATCTTCAGCCATAATGAAAGCATTGCATCCTAGCCTTCCACCACCCATAATATATTCCATTGAATCCGGGTGGTCTAGTGGATGATTGACCTTCTGCCATGTTTGGTGGGGCTGCCATCTCATAGATTCTTTCAAGTTGTTAACCTTTGAGAAAGCACCTGCTCTGATACCAATTGATATAGGCGTGCGCCTACCAAACAATATATGAGCAACCTGGTTGAGTACCAGTTCCCTTATGTAGTGCAGTATGTAAAGAAGGCACTATTTTTACCGTGGAAAACTCCTTGCTCAAGTGATTAAAAATCATGACTTACCCCTGCAGGATTTTGACTCCACTAACCGAGAAACTCAGGTTACAACTCTATTGTAAGCTAGGAATTAACTCCCATAATCTTTCACCCTTACAATAACACTTGTACAACCCTCACCCTTGACTACCCCTATCCAAGCTTACTAATATACCTAGACTTACCCCAGCCTAGTGTACTACTCAAAGGCACCCTTTGAGAATTCACCACAGTGACTAACTCTAGCCACACACTAATACAACTAAGCTAGCTCTAGCCAAGTGTACCACTCAAGAGCTTGTGAAATTAACCTTGAGAATTTTAGACACCTACAACAGCTTCTTATAAGAGAAGAGTAGGTTTATAGTTTAAAGCACATGACCAAATACTTACAACAACCTAAAGAACATAGACTAAACTCATATGAAGATCTGGTTCTTCAGCTTGAAAGTAACTTTATTCTTGAGAGATCTTGAGAACTTGTGTTGGTAGCTTTGCACTATTTAGATTCAGTTCTTAAGTCTACTAAATATATTGCAATCATGTTGTATATACAGTGGGAGTATTTGGGCTAAAAAGAGACAACTCTTTAATTTTGACCTAAAGCATGGGCCAGCTCGGGCCGTATCATGTGCGGCAAGTGGCTCGGCTTACAAATTGCCTGCCTGCTAATAGTGTGTGGTAGAGAGAACAGATTATAGACCAGGTCTCTTATCTGGTTTTGAAATTTTTCGACAGTCATCAAAACATGAATGCACTTGGAACTATCAAAAGCTCTAATATCCTTTGAACCAATCAACCTGTCAGCTATCATGATTGAGCGGATGATAAAAGTGGCAAGGACTGTGAAAGGGAAAACTGGCCTCTCCTATGGCTTCTTTCTCACAAAGATGCTTATACACTGTCAAGTGAAAACTGGCACCGCCTCTCTAGGGACAAAAGACATCTTGTCTCGCTAGCCACTTTGGAAGACTGTGGACTGACACCCAAAGCAGCAGATAGTGCCAACCCCTCCACCATTTCAATCTTGATTTAAGCTCAGGAGGCATCCAATGCAGAGATTCGATAAGTCAAAGCAGAAAAAGAACTTTTAAAAGTGAAATTAGTCGAATGAACAGAGGCCTTAAGTTCTAGTACTGAAGAAGCAACTAAAATGGACAAATTGCGGGCTGAGAGACCAACTAAAGGTCAAAGTGAACGAATTTCGGGACCAAATGCTAAAGGACCAAGAATTGACAAACTCATTCAGGCCCTAAACAGTACTAAGAATTCTTCTTAGCCCCTATCTCATTTCCCTCTCTACTTAGATTCTCTTTCTTTTTTGCCTGACATGACTGTTGTTACATTTGTAGTATGAATTTATATTTTTGAGTACTGACCAGATTACTCTCCTATTTTCTAATTTCTATTTGGGCAAATTACATTGTCTTGTACTTTGCTGCTTGCTTATTTCCCTCCAATTCTGCTCGTATTCATTGCCCCTCCAGGTCTGAGATAATATGGCCGAACTTCTTACTAGCTTTCAATGCTTTTTGATAATGCCAAAAAAGAAAAGATGAGTAGATGATGAATAGGTACGAGTAGATGATGAATAGGTGATGCTCATGCTAAACAAAGGGGAAGAGATGTTAGGGGGAGAAATGGTGAACAAAAAAAAAACTGGAAGATTGATATGTACTAATAATGCGGAGATCTGGTCTTCCAGTTAGATTTTTTGTGTTTGTTTTTGCTAACATGTTGCAGGTGCCTTGAAAATAATAGTCTGCTTCACAGGGGGAACAAGTGGGAAGTTGGTTCTTAGGGGGGACATCATCTACAAGTTTGTCATCATCAAAAAGGGGGAAATTGATAAATCCAAGTGCTTTTTGTTTTGATGATTGTCAAATTGATTCAGAACCAGATTGAGACTTGGTCTATGATAAGCTCTCTGTGTAACATGCACAGTCAGCAGAGATAGCTGTAAAGATGAGCTACTCTCCAAGTGTTCAACAAAGCCAATTACAAACTGAAGGACCTGATTCCAACACTGAAGATGCTTTAGTTTCCTAGTCTGTTTTAATCTTTGTTTCATATGCTTAAATTATAAACATGCTCTTCTCTTTAAAGGAAGATGTTTGTAGGTAGATCAAAAGTTTCAAAGGGTGCTTGTTAGAAGTGTGTTCCTCAAGCTGCTGAGTGGTACATTAGGCTAGGATTAGTCTAAGTGTATTAGTGTCCTTAGCTAGAGTTAGCTAAGGGAGTTGTTTGCAATCGGAGTATTGCAAGGTTTAATGGACTATGGGAGTTAGTTTCTAGGTTACATAAGCGTTATTATAAGGGTGAGGGATTATGCGAGTTAGTTCCTAGCTTATGATAGAGTTGTAACCTGAAGTTGCTCGGTGTAGAGGAGTTGAAATCCTACTGGGGTAGATCGTGGTTTTTAATCCCTTGAAAAAGGAGTTTTCCAAGGTAACATCTTATGTCCTTTACATACTGTATTGCATATGGGAACTAGTACACAACCAGGACCCTCCATACTATGTTTGGTAGATGCATCACCTTCAACAATTTTCATCCATCCTTGTGCTGAATAGGTTGAGAAGTCTTATATATGTTTTAATGGAACTCACGCGAGTTCAAAAATTTCCCTATTGTGTATAGGGGTTTTAGGGGCTGTTCTGGCCATTTTGGTTGTTGGGGACTGCGAAGTTGAGGTGTCACCTGTATCTCCATTTCGGAGCTCATTTGCGCATTTAGACCGGGGGACCTCATGAGAAGGTCGGATGTTGTGAATACACGACGAGAGGAGAAAGTGTGAAAAGAACACCCTCGATTTGACTGTTTACGGGCTTGCTACCCGGCTACTGTTTTGGCATTATAAGATAATCGGGAGCTTGTTGATTGGCTGCTAACACTAGAATTTCCACTTGTTTCATTGTAGATTAACAACCTTAAAGGGGGAAGGTGAACTCACCATAGTATCCTAGTCGGATAGCGTAGTATATAAAGGCCCCCATTTCGTTATTGGCATGAATCCATATCTAAACGATTTTCGAAAGAACGTTCAAAAGAAGAGTAAGTCACAAATAATCCTACTCACATTGTTCTACTTCATTTGTATCATAGCTATCCCTTGTCGGGAATTCATATCCATTCTAGTACTTGCTCCGTGTTAGTTGAGTAAGTTTAGAGTAATTGTATATATACAGTTTTATAGTATCATACACACCACTGAGCTATAATTAGTTGGGTACAACACTATTGTGCATTCACACTGAGCCTTATGGCCGAGTGTTTACCCGAAAATTGGTACAGCTGAATTTCTATACCTGGTCACGGACTCGTGGATCAATATGAAAAAAATAATAAGATAACTAACAATAGAAATTAGTATAAGGGAAATGTAATTTGAAATAAACAACTAGAATAGTCTAAGCCTTAGAGAAGCCTCTGAGCTAGAATCTCCGGGCGAGTGGGCAGTCAAAGTTTCGATAAAGCAAATTAGAATAAGAATATTTAAGAACAATGTAAATATATAGTATTCTCTGTATATCTCATGTATGCCATGTCCTTTAAAATGAAATGATAGGCTGTATTTATTCTCAGGCTCAAGGGATCATATTCCATGAATTATGCCCTCAAATCAATGTTATAATAATGATGGACAATAAAGAGAGCAATAATGCTTATTAATGCCCCATGGATGGTTCAAGGTATTTTTGTAAAGGTTGACTGTTGGGCTCTTAAATCAAGACTATATCAGGTTCTTGTTCCTTCGAGAACATAATTTTCCCCAATATAGATAGTGCCCCTACTTTCCGGGGACTCGAACAGGTGTGATCGGGAAGTGGAAAGGTTTATACACACTTCTTTTGGCTGGAAATGAATCGTACCATCACTTCAGTCGACGTGACAGTTACTAGGACTGTATATTTTTATTGGTGGCAACAACGATTAACATTTCATAATGATGCATGATTCCTCGTGCTTGGTTCGTCAACGTTTTTCTTTCCCTATATAAACCCAAGATCTTTCCAATATCTCCTACTCTTCTTTGACTTATTTTTTTCCTTCTACGTAGTCACTACTTTTTTATATCTCCTTCCCTTCGGTGACAAAACCTTATTCTAACCATGGTTTCTCCCACTCCATCGACTATGTCTTCCACCCCTTCTAACCCTTACTCAGGCCACAGGGTGGAACATTCTGCTCCTCCATTGCATTGGCAAGGGCAAAATCCAATGCCTTCAACCGCGCAAGAGATAGACTTGGGCTCGCATGCTGCTGATATCCTTCCTCTTGACTGTGCGTACCAAAGGTATTTTTGCATCGACAACAGCCACGAATCAGTGGGTGGAACCAATTCCTTGATCACTAGTGGGAATCTTCCGCAAGTTTATGTGTATTGCAACTGAGGTCCCGAAGTCGTGGCTTTTTCGGTGGGAGCAGAGGACCAGATGACTCACCAAGTCAAGGGAAACACAATGATCCATACATATCCCTTTACCATAGAATTCATGCTTCCTGTCCTTCAAATCATGGAAAACTACTAATGATGGTACCAGGTTTGCCTTGGCCAGCTTGATCCCCAGTTATGGAGAACCTTTTATTGCGTTCGACATTTGGCTGACCGTGCTGGGTTAGACTTCACTATCGACTATCTGATGCAGCTTTATTCTCCCCGACTATTCCTGGGAGTAATGATCCAGTTATGCCCCTAAGTTTCCTGCGGATTGATCACCGCCTGTTGAGGACAACTTCGATCGTGGTTGGTGCGATCGATTTATTATGATCTGCACTGATTTCCTCTATCATACCTGTCACGACCCAACCCCGTAGGCCGTGACTAGTGCCCGAGCTGGGCACCCATACGCACCTGTTAACCATAATCGGCCGTACAAACGTAGATTATACATATACAAGAATCGACATCGTATCATAGGCCGGCATAACCGTATCTTATACATACAGAAAGGTGAAACGTCGCCCCAAAGCTGTCACAAATATATATGTACATATGGCTGTCATAACTTCCAGCAGACAATATCACCCATAAGCCGGTAAGGCTATCATAGTATAGGGGGGACGTCCAAATCACAAACCACACAGACACAACGGTACAATAATCACCCACAACCCACACATATGTCAACAGACCTCTACGAGTAACAACAAAACCACATGACGGGACAGGGCCCCGCCGTACCCACGAATAGTCATATACGTATGCATCGGAAGAGTCTGTACCAATACATAGGCTCCTGAACAAGGGAGCGCTCCAAAATAGCTGAATGGGAATCCTAAGCTGTCGGACCATCACAACGAGTCTCTGTACCTGCGGGCATGAAACGCAGCCCCAGAAGAAAGGGGTCGATTTAAATATATCGAGTATGCAAAAGCATGAAATATAGTAAACGGGATCATAATCGAAACAAGAAGTACAAAAAATAAGTAAAATCCGTAATATCAAAATACTTACTTTCAAAAACACAAATCATGCATGGGGCTCTTAGAATATGGTCTCCCTCCCGTCATTGGCGCCATAACACAAAAGATAAAGAGGTTTCAAATCTCCGTAACCCGACATATCACATAACACATCATAACGCCATAACACATCATAACACCAGAATATACGCGGGCCGGCCCTCGAGGGGCTCGGCGAACCGGACACATCATACTCCAGAATGTAGCATAGTGCGCACGATAACATAACCGGCCCGGGACTCGGCGAAAGATATAACAACCATATGCACGAGCAGAGTCGTGGGAGACTATATGCAGTTTAAAACATTTTCAAAAACCTCATAAAATAGTCAAATCATGTTTCCCCCGAATGTCACTCGGGAACATATCAGATAGAACTTTAGAGATCATAGATACGTATCAAACCCATATGAAGTAGCTTATGGAAGTCAGGAACATAATCGTCATTACAGACTCGATAGGTAAGTAAGTAATCGACGCTCGAGGGTTAAGACGATAGTCATGCTAAGTTCTTTCATAAAGTCGTTAGAACTATACAAAGGAAAGTCGCGGGATCCACGAACGAGCGTCAGCCCAATCCGAGCCTGCCTATGGAAGGTATAGTCATTATACACACGGGGAGCCCTTCTACGAGCATATCGAGGCGATCCGGTTCTGTCTACGAAAGTTACGGCCCTTTTTCGACATAGAACCCTTTAGGAACAAAACTTTTATGCAAACTTTGAAATCCAATCATACCAAAGACATAAGGACCATTATTCTAGTACATTACAAATGCCAACATTAAGAAGTGAATAAGAATCATAGACATGCTCGGATCGCAAGAATAGAGTTACCCCGAGGCTCGTAGCATAGCCTACTTACAACTAAGACATGCCAAAAGAAAGAAAGGTTAGGCTTTTACATACCTCGTCCGTGTTAAGCTATTTTGTACGTTTGGATATTTCGAAGTCAAAATCTGGGAAGTTAAGGACGATCATTTTCAAAAACATTTTGATGTACAGTTGTTATAAATATAATTTATGACTATTATTGCATGGGAAATATTGAGAAAGGTTAAGGTTAAAAAGGAAAATTCGCAAGGTGGTCAATGGAAATAATGTGGAAGCTTAGGGGCAAAATGGTAATTTTACAATAGTCAAGTTAAACTCAAAGGATTCATATTAGCGGGCATTGATGTTTAGAGACTTATTTCTAATTAAAGGGGGCAAATTTGAAAATCGAAAAGTGGTTTCATGGGCCAAAATGTGAAGAAGGACATTAGGCTTGGAAAATTTAAAAAAAAAAAGAAAGGCCAAGCCCAACCTAGAAGGAGGGCATGGCCCCTCCATGGCTTGGAAAAATTTAATCCAAGCCATGAGACATATATATATATATATGAAAAGGTCATTAATTTTTAGAGACAAAAAGGATGAACAAAAAAAAAAAAAACCAAGAAAGAAGGAGGGATTCGGCCAACCCTCCAAATTCTACCTCTCCAAATTTTATTGCAAAAATTATTTTCTTGACGTATTTCCACTAATTCAAGGTCCCTTACAACTGGTGCAACTATTTTGGAAGATAATCCATTGGTTTGTTGTTTGGATGAATTGGTGAAGTGAAGAAACTTGAAGAAGAAGGTAAGAATTCATCCCTTCTAATTATGTTTTGAAGGTTTGTTTGTGTTGTAGTGTATGTAAATGAGTTGAATGTATAGAAATATGGAAGTTTGCATGGTGGAAATGCATGAAGGCATGTGGCCGAATATACGTAATTTGGTGTATTTAGGATGGGTTGAATTTTATGTTAAATTTGAGTTGTGGTTATGATGGAATTTATTGGAAATGAAAGTTGGATGAATTTGATGGAATATGAAAGCATGGTATGTAGCCGTGTGGTACCTTGAAGTTGGAATGGAAATGAATTAAGTTTGTTTAATATGTTAGTTGTGTTGTTATGATCTTGACAATGTAACCGAAGTATATATGGTGTAAGTTTGCATTGAAACGGAATGTAGAAACTTGTGTCGTATTTTTATGATTCTATGACATTATGGGAATTAAGATGTTAGGGTGCGAATTATGATGATTGTTTATGAAGTTGGAAGACAATAATATGTTATGAATATGTTTGTCGTAGAATGGAAGATTTGGATAAATTATGACGTTGATGGAAAATTGTATATTTTGTATAGTTTGTGTGTATATTGTAAAAATGATATGAAATGCTTCCGAATGGCATTGTAACGATTTTGGTTAGTAAGGAATGTGAGTATGATGGTGTTGGGTTGAACATGTGAAGTCGGAATAGCAATTATTGCATTATGTCGAAAGGTTGGCTAGTTGTGTTATATTGTGTTTTGTTGTGATTGATGGTGTGGTTGTTGGGTTGTTGTTAGTTGTATTGAGCCGAGTTGAATCTCGGGGGTGTCCTAATTATAGGGGAAGTGCTGCCGAAATTTCGGTAGCCAAATAGAAACCAAAGATTGAAATGTCAGCTTGCATGAATAGTAGCGGTAAAGATGACCATTTGCATTTTTGACGAAACGAGCCGGAGTTTCGACGAGCTTAACAAGCGCGAAAGGTATGTAAAGCTACCCCTATTCTTTTCTTGGCACGCCCTAGATGTACTAGGCTTGAATTCGGACCTCGGGGACAACTCCACTCTTCGGAATCCGCATTCAAAAATTTGCCCTTTTCTTGCAATAGAATTGAATTAGTTAGGTTGTAAATGACTAGGAAGTAACCTAAACCTTCCCAACTTTTGTAAACAAAACCCGATTACCTTAAAACCCTCATAAGTGATATCATGAAGCTTAACATATGTAAATTACGTCCGCCACCTCAATTGACCGAGGTGGGCCCACTATTTCTGATTTTACTCCTTTGTATTTACGATTTGTCTTCAAGCGACTTTTAAGGAATGTTTTCCATTATTAAACAAAATTCATTTTAACTATTCTGTTAAGTTCTATGATGTGTTCTGATATGTATCACAAATCCGAACGTTTTGTTCCGACATAACCCTCCGTGATGTCCGAAAGGTACGTACTATGACTCCGTCCGATTTCATTGATTTGATTTGTCATCTGATATGCCTCATCGAGTCTTTGGAAATATGTATGTCATTTTTTATTGCATTAGTTTCTCACTACTCCACTCGTGGATGCCTCAATGTTTCCCACACCGAGCCCGGCCGGATATGTTCTCAAGCGTACTTCTCGCATTGTTCGCCGCGCTCGGTGTGAGGGGGCGGGTATTACACGTACATGGGTTACGGTGTATGATGTGCCGTACGTATATTCCGATATCCGATTCGTGATGTGATGTGGCCACTTGGTATGTTATGATTTGTTTCGAGATATTCCCTACTCGAAGTATGATGTGTTTTGGCGCGGGACGAAGGGAGCGCTCTCTGTTTTGTTCACCGAGTCCCATAGCGGGGCCGGCTTTTGCATATGTTTTCCGCATGCATTACGTATGATTTATACGCATTTTTGATTAGCTATGCGGCTCGTTCGTTTTCCGCACATTCTCGTTCCGATTTTAGTTTTGTTTATTACATTCTCTCGCTTTACATATTCAAGACATCCCCCCCCCGACCCCCCTTCTCGCGGGGTCGCGTTTCGTGCCGCGGGGCAGTACGTACGACCGATTTGTGGATCCGTTGCTTAGGTTATCCCTTAGTCGTTGAAGTGCTCCTTTGTCCTGAGCCCATATTTTGATATGAAATTTTCGCTACATATGTATGTATTTATTAAGGCAGGCGGGGCCCGTCCCGTCATATGACTATGTTTTGTTGTAGAGGTCCGTAGACATGTGGTGTGGGTTTCGTATATGTTTCGTGAGGTTTGCGTACGTTTAGAGTTTATCTATGTTTTGTGACGGCCTTATCGCCTTCGTGCGCATGCCTCTTGTCCTTGCCAAATTATGATTTCTGTTTATCTTTAATATTTTGCTAATTTAGGATAAGGTATGTATGAGTGCCCAACTAGGGCACGTGTCGCGGCCTACGGAGTTGGGTCGTGACAGTCCGCTTCTTAAGCTAATCCAAATTTAAGTCTCGGCTTCCCAAGATCTACAACAACGTCGTTAAACACCAAACA
The DNA here is from genome assembly GCF_029784015.1 of Lycium ferocissimum. Lineage (NCBI taxonomy): Eukaryota > Viridiplantae > Streptophyta > Magnoliopsida > Solanales > Solanaceae > Lycium > Lycium ferocissimum. The sequence goes on from NC_081352.1 coordinate 1,009,936, forward strand.
TTAGTCATAAGCACTTAGGAATCCAATTCTAAGCTAGCACTTCATTTACAGAAATTTGGGCAGCATTTCCCCTGTAAATTCAACAACCCCGAGAGTTTAACTCGGCCAAATCTTCAACAACAATACCAACAATCATACTAACAACATCAACAATTAATCCAAAATACATTCTAACGTCAATAACTCTTCTCTACATAATTCGACGGCATTTCATTTACATTCAAGTCACTACATACAATTAAGCCAACGCCAATGCTCATACATTCAAATACCAATCCGAAACCATTCAAACAAAACTCAAGAACATTTCAAACAATCCACACAATGTTCACACGGCCCAACCAATGCAATGCCACCCGAAACCTTCCAATTCCCATAGGGACAACAACAACAACACATTTCTTTCTTCCAAATTCATAGACTACATCAATAATCCGCATATTAACAACATCATTCTCATAAATTCAAGAAACTATAATAAAATCACATTAACTTCTAAAATAGCCCTCAAACGTTTACAACTCCAATTTGAACCCTCAAACCTTCATTTCCATCATACAATCCACAACAATCAACAACCAAAACACTAAGTAAAATTTGTTCATCATGTTCTACAAAACAGCCCACTACACGGCTCAACTTCAACATGCAAAGTTTCATGAATTTCATCCATTTCTACACTCTACAACACACATAAACCATCCATAACATATGAAAAGAAGATTAAACCTTACCTTTTCCACTTTGGTCTTCAACTTGGCTAGGGTTGAGAATTGCAAGAACAAAGGCTTTGCTTGCTCCAACAACTACTTCATGTTAATAAGGACCTTCTAAGGAGTTGAAAATCTAGAAGAATTATTTTTTTCTTGATCAATTTCCATGGAGCCATTCGGCCAGCCCTTGGCCGAACACCCTCTCTTTTGCTCCATATTTTCTCCAAGTTTCTAGAGATATAAAAGATGACTAATAAGTCTTGCTTGGTCATCTATTGTATACATATAAGGTTCATCCATGTGTACCATGGCCCACACATGGCTTGGATGAATTAAAATTTGCCAAGCCATGGGTGGGAACCACCCAAGCCACACGGCCAAACTTGGCCCTTTTTCATGAAATGTCAACTTTTCATAATTCACTTTTAACCCCAAATTTTCCTTAATATTCCATACCAATAAAATCATAAGCAACTTATGCCTTAAAACAAAATTGAAGGTCAAAAGTCTCAATCTCGTATCCCGAAATAGTCTTGTCCTTAACTTATCGTAGTTAACTCGGAATGTCCCAATGTACAAAATACAGGATATAACATATATGACCGTATAATCCCCAATTTTTCTAAATTCGTTCTCATCGTTTCATTTGATCTCGAATCCTTATGGAACCTTCTTGGTACTTGTGTAACACCTCCTTAACGATCTAACAAACATTATAACTCATCCTCAAGACCTTACTAAATATCCGTTAATTCGATAACCATGAAATCTTCCCCGAACACAACTTATACTTCGCTTCCCTTGACGAACCTAGTTCCACCAAGTCACATAACTTAGAAACCTTGTCGTGCATCCTCCAAGGTTACCAAATAAACTTTTATAATCGCGAAGGCTTCATGTTCGCCTTAAGCTTGTGTTAGTCTATTCACGACGCAACGACATGAAATTTTCGAGGTGTAACAGATTCCGCCAACACTTCTTCAGAAATCGCCCACAATACTCCTTAGGATTAGGTTTTTGGTGAATGGGAATAATTATTCGAAGTTGGGGAATGAAATAAGGTTTCTGATTCAACGATCTTCGCTGGGGAGGAGGATGTCTCGCTTTTGCGATCCCGCCTCAGCGGATACCCATCCACTGGGGCGAACTTCATTAATTGACTCAGCCTTCGCTCTCCTGCGGGCCAAGTCCTGCTTCGGCGGACCCGCAGGGGCGAGAAATCAGAAACTAGAAAATTCTGGTTTCACCCAGTTTCAACCCAAAATCCCGACATCCATTCGAGACCTCCCGGATACAAACCAAATATGTAGACACAAGTAAAAACATGCTACTAACCCATCCGTGACCTCAAAATTCCCATCAGAGGTCACCTTGACTCCGTCAACCCCGAAACGGCTAAAATCAAGTTTCCAACCAAGTATCCAAAACACCCCCGAAAGCCTCAAGAACCGAACCAGCCACCCCACTAAGTCATAAACAACCCTCTGAACCTCACAAAATTCCGAGAAAGGTCTGTTTATCCAAAAGTCAACTATTAGTCAAACGCTTTCACTTAAGGGTTCTAATTCTTTCAGTGTTCACTAGAATCGCCCGAATACCTCAGGAACTACGTCGACGAGGGTAAGATGGTCAAAACACGCATAACAACCGAACGGGTCGTTACAGTCTCTCCGATGTATTACTAAGTAATTGTAATGATTTTACATGGATTCTATGTGAATTTCTATGCGATAAACCTAGGGTTTTCTTGAAAACCCATTTCAAGGATTCAAGTTCAGATTTTTGGGATTCTTCTTCAAGGTTGGATTCTTCTTTCGGTATTTTAGAGGTATGTAAGGCTACTCTCTACATGCAAGAACATCATCGTTCTTTACCACGCTACGTTCTTCCATGATTATCATGAACTCATTATGTAATCTATGAATACTCATACTCTTATTTCCATGAGCTTCAAGCATGAAACACGAAATGTTTATGAACTAGTATTACTCCATTCCATGAATTCTCCATGACTTTCATGTCTCACGAAAACTATATGATGTATGCATGTTATGAAAATCATGGGTACAGATGCCACTTATATTCATGTTCATGTTTAAGGAGTAGTACAGATTACCGAGAAGGTTAATACCTGAAACTACGTATGCCACCGTAGGTTAAGGGTCGTCCCGTTGGTCCGGGCAATTTCTCTTATGTTAACCATTACGGGTTATTTACGGATCCAGTCATGTCATGTCTAGTATCCTAGCAAGGTATGATATGGCTTAATGGATCGAGTAGAGATCAGACACCATGTGTTCACATGGTGGTTTCATGTTGGTTACATCAAGGCTCTCTCCATCAAAATGATTTACTTATTTTATTATATTCATATCAAGTTGTGTTCATGTTCAGTTTTTGTTTAGCATTACCTTATGATTCATGTTATTGATTTGGGCTGCTCATTTCCTTGAGCACCCGTTTACTATTTTTTATTCAATTGCTTTACATACGAGTACTATTCCACAATATTCACGTCCCTTTTGCCAGGGGCCTGCATTTCACGATGTAGGTACACATATATAGCGACAGGACTTCTCGGTAGGATTCACTTCGTATCAGCTGTTGGTGAGCCTCACTTCCTTCGGGGTGTTATCATTTATTTTTCCTATCTTTGAATTATATTTACTTAAGTTATGTTGGAATTTGACAACAGAGTATTATGTTGAGCTTTTTTATTTATTTATTTTGACTTTAGGTTATGTTTTCATTTCAATTTATTTGTTTTCGTACTATTGACTTGTTATCTCACATTGCATGTTGTTCATTTTTCACTTACAATTGATAGATTATTTTTTGTCAAACATTTGAATAATGTCATGACATTATATTTATAAAATATTAAATCTTTTTGTCAAACATTCAGTCTATGATGTTCTTACAAAATGTCTACTTTTAATTTCTATAATTTATAAATTAAAATATTATTAATTTGAAAAATATATGCCAATTATTTTTATAATATTAATTAATATAGTTTCAAGAAATAATATGTATCTTAAAAAATTAATTTAATATCATTTCTAAAAATTCATATTTTTCAAATATAAATTTTTAATTTTTAATAATTAAATTTTATTTTAAATTAATCTAACTGTGTAATTATGTGCAACCAAATAATAAACTGGTAACTAAGGCCTAATTACTTTCAAACAGACCCTAACTACTTTTTCTTTTCAACAGTAGTTCTCTTCATAACTTACAATTTGTTTGGGTGAAGCAAATTTATGCAGCAGGTTCGGCCAAATGGCAAAACCTAAGCCACGTATAGGGGAGTCAATATGTTGATTCTCAAACCATCCATATATCCACGTTCAAAAGAAGAACAAAGTTATCAGTAGTAACATATACTCAATTTTAATCCATGGCTATTCAATGCAGCAATTTTGTTCCATACTTGAGCTGCAGTCCTAGTAATAAAGAGATACCCTCATCATTTATCCGTTTCCCTGCAACTCATCCCTTTTATGTTGATTCTAACAAATTCAAGCTCTCAACTCCCAGGTTCCCCTTCTTTCATTTCTTTCTGCAATTATAACCCTTTTTCTTCCCAATTCATGACCAATTAAGTTGCTTTATAGGTTCATCTCTGCCTTGGTTTCTGATAACAAAGCTTTGGACTCTAATTATTCTGGTACTGATATGTTCAGATTAACTTACTTGGAGGTGCATTTTCTATCTTCATAGTGCTCTGTATACTGAGTATTACTCCCTCCGTTTCAATTTGTTTATCTGGTTTTGACTTGTTACGGAGTTTAAGAAAGCAAAGCTGACTTTTGAACTTGTGGTCTTAAATTAAAGATATGTGGAATGTATGCAAAATACTCTTTGATCTTGTGGTCTTAAACGTGTCACGTGGAAAGTTGGAATTAAAGAGTTGTCAAAAAAAAAAAAAAAGAGACGTTCTCTTTTAAACGAGCTAAAAAGGAGAGTAGGACAAATAAATTGATACAAAAGTATTATTTTTGTGGTGGGGTGGGGTCAGGGTAGGTGTTAAATTTGTTTGCAGCTTTCTAAGAGTCATGAATGAATGTTTTGGTTTAGGGGAATAGCTGGTTGTGGGAAGTGGGAGGACTGAAAATTCTAGTTGATCCTATCTTGGTGGGTAACTTGGATTTTGGAATTCCTTGGCTATATGATGCTGCCAAAAAAATTCTCAAGAATTTCCAGGTACTTCTATCAGTGCATTTATTCATTATTGGCTATTTTCTTCTGGAACTATATATTACACTATATATTACTGAAATTGAATGTGTTTGTAGAGCAGCTTGATGACCTTCCGGTGATAGACTGCTTACTGATTACACAAAGCCTTGATGATCATTGTCATCTCAAGACATTAAAGCCTCTTTCCCGCAAGTTCCCAAACCTGAGAGTTATAGCAACTCCAAATGCTAAGACACTGCTGGATCCTCTTTTCAACAATGTAGGTGATTTATTATACATCTGCTTCCAAAACATTGAGAATGAGAAAATGGGTGTGGGTATAATATAGTTTCTTGATAAAACAATTTGTAACATGTGGGCTATTGTCCACTTGAAGGAGAGCCTTGGCGTAACTGGTAAAGTTGTTGCCAAGTGACCAGGAGGTCATGGGTTCAAGCCGTGGAATCAGCCTCTTGCAGAAATGCAGGGTAAGGCTGCGTACAATAGACCCTTGTAGTCCGGCCCTTCCCCGGACCCCGCGCATAGCGGGAGCTCAGTGCACTGGGCTGCCCTTTTTTTTTGCTATTGGCCACTTGGACTAAAAGATACCAGTATGGCAAAAGACTGAGAGTGCTATTTATGTTGTTTAAGCTATAGAATGTTTTCTAACCAAAACAACTTAGACAGTAAAAGTTATTGAAACTAGTGATCATTTAAGCTTTACTTAAAATAGAAAAAAGACTGAGCAAGCTTGCTAGATGAGAGGATGAATACCTTTGTATATATCAGGAGGAACTGTATAGATTCTTCGGTGCTGCATGTTTTGAGGTTTGAAATAGAACGCACTGTAACACCAAGAGTTGTTTTTAAGATCTCTAAATCATAATGATATGATGGTTAATCAGTTGCTCAAAAAGACAATCTAACATTCAATAAAGTTTATGATTTTAACAAAGGAATATGGTAAGAAGATACTATCCTCTTAAGTTACTTCTTATCTGATATGTGTTCAGTCTTCTTTTCCTTTAGTTACTTCTCATTTCTATTGGAAATTAAAAGAGGGAAATGGACGGTTGATGATTTTGGATGTCATTTGTTATGAACAAGGAATTCCAGACTCTTAATGTTGTTTCCCGAGAAGTTACATTTGCTTCTAAAACGTTCAGGTCATCTACTTGGAACCTGGCCAGGATTCTGAGATTGAAGTGAGCAACGGCTTCCCGGTTAAAGTTAAGGCTACTGCAGGGCCAGTTCTTGGACCTCCTTGGCAGCGACCCGAGAATGGGTAGAATTTTGCTTCTTCTCCTTTCCGCTTCATGACAACAATAACTGTTACTTTGCACTTAACTCTTCTAATAATGTGTTGCAGATATCTTGTCACTTCTCCAAATGGTGCTCTTACTCTCTACTATGAACCCCACTGTGTCTATAACAAGACCTTCGTAGAGAAAGACAAGGCGGACATTGTTATTACTCCTGTCATCAAGCAACTTCTACCAAGCTTTACATTGGTTTCCGGACAAGAAGATGCAGTTCAACTTGCAAAACACCTTTCTGCAAAGTATGTAACGCTGAAATCTATAGCCAGCTTGTGCTAATATAATTTTTGTATTACAGTTGAAGTTGAAAAATCCTCACCGGTTTGAAAAATGAAAAATAGTGTGTCCCTGAATTTATTTTTCTCATCTAATAGTGTTTCTAAGTAAATATCTGACATTATGATTTTCTTTTATAGGTTTGTTGTGCCGATGAAGAATGGTGACCTCGACAGCAAAGGGTTTCTCGCTAGTATTGTTCAATCTGAAGGAACAATGGAATCATTCAAGGTACTTTATTCTGCATATGCACATTTAGCAGTCTATATACTCATCATTAGAACAATCAAGGATGGTCTATTTGCATAGGTGAGCTGGACATATTGTACATTATGTGTTTTCTTTTCCTAGCTTGCTCTTATAGAAACTTCACTGCTGGCTTCTGGGTGATTCTGTATTCCTACTAAAAGAGAAAGTAAATAGGTAACAAGGTCAGCATGTGACTCTAAGTTGTACAGGTGGAAGGCTTTTTGGATGGTACAGGACAAATGGAAATTGAACTTAGAATACAGGACTAATATGATACAAGAATTTTACAAAAACTTTTGGCTTTACTCATCAACCGTACATTTTGCATGTTTTTCCTTTCTGCGTTTGTTTGTACTTAACAAACAAGAACTTTAGTACATACCGGTAATAGAAGACAGAAGTTCGCAGCAAGTAGGAAGGTAGCAAGACCAGCAAAACCAATAAACAGACAGAAATCAAATCTCCTGCTGGTACAGAATTATTGCTTTTGACTTGCACAAAAATCATAATTAGAGTCTGGAAGCAAAATAGAAACCTCAGTTTGAAGGCTGAAAAAATCTCATTGCAAACAATGTCTACAGTTTGAAGGCTGAAAAAATCTCATTGCAAACAATGTCTATTCCTTCCTGTCCATTTGTCTGGAACAGATGGTCTGCTGCATTCTGTACTATTGGCCTTGTTTGCTGGCCAACCATAGGGTCAAAGATAACTTGAAAAAAGTCCCTGAGTTGATATTAGATGATAAAATTAAGGATTTTTATTACTAGGACGTGCTCAATTTTTGAGACTTCCGACAAAGAAGAATCTGCTGCAGTCTATTTTACCGCTGTCTGTTAAATTCAGTTTACTATTCAGTAAAGTCCAAATAAGTGCCTTCCATATAGTTATCTCAAGTCTCAATGAACATTGATAACGGAAAGGGCAAGCAATATGCTGTCAAGAAAAAGATTCCATATATAAGTTACCAGTTTCGAAAAAAAAAGATTCCATATAGATGTTCTTGGCTAACAGCACACGGAGAGCTATATCACTACACAAAGTTAGTTATAACCAGGTCTGTACACGGTTGCTTATAGCATTTTAGTTTCATTGTGGTTTACTAATAATTAGTTGTAGTCGTAATAACTCGTGTCCCTTATTTGTGTCCGCATAAAGAAAAGTATGTTTTGTTGATTCAATTGAACTTTAAAGAATTGTTGCCTATACTACTTAAATGCATTTCTATGTCGAGTCAATTAATAGTTTGATTAGTTTTCTGTGTTTCTTCTTTTTGGCTTTGCAACTTGTTTCTTTGTGATGCAGGAACTTTTGTCAAAGGAACTACCAGATGCAAAGGTACTTGAACCTACTCCTGGAGAACCACTGGATATCTCAATAGCTGTACTGGGACAATAAAAAGAGAGATGTTTATCTGAATACTAGTTTCTCGACACGTGTATCATGTGTTATTTAGTACAAAGTTTTTATTAGCCACATAAGATCATTAAAAATAATTTTTTTTAGAATAATTAAGGCATGGTGTACTTGTAATACATCATTTAAAAATACTAAATGGCATATCCAAACAACAATTTTTAAACTAAAGTATCAAAGAACTAAAATATAAGCAAATAATATCAGGCAAAGAAAAAAGATTTAGACATTCAAGACTTTTTTTTATTTGACATTGTTGTTGTGGGGGGAAGGGGATTACAACGTGAGGATTCGAACCCTCACCAAAAAGGTGAAAGTTCAAGTAGGCAACCAACTGAGCTACTAGATCCCTACATTTAGACATTCAGACTTGATTTGGTTTTCCCGCTTGATCAACTGGTGCCATATATTTTAGTTTGAACCAATTATTGTTTCGTTGTCGTTGGAGAGGTCAACCATTGACTTACAACAATTGTACATTCAATGGCATTAATACTAAAAATTAAATAATTTTCTATATTCATAAAATTATGTAAATCTTTTCTATAGAATGTTGGATATTTCGTACACCGGGCTGCCCATGTAAAAAAGTTTCTATAGTTGTACAAATGTTTCATAATTTACTTTTATCTTTCCGTACCTATAATGTGTACATGAATTGCACTCATCTTATTTTTCTAAGTCAAGAATAAGTCGTTGTTTAGCCTAAAATGCGTTTATTAGAAAGATCAATTTAAAAGAAATCTTTAGCTACGCAATTAATTCGAATATTTTAAAACTTTTGATTAAGTGATTGAAACAGTAAATAACAATTGAAATAATTGTTATAATTAAAGAACTGTATAATCAAAAGGAAGGAAATTCTTAGTCAATCTCCTGAAATAGTAATGAAAACATAAACACTAGAATCAATGAATATGGAAGAAGCGTGGGGGTGGGGAGAAGGAAGGTAACTTTTGGAAGCATGGGAAAATGTGAGAGAAAATGATCAAAATAGTACATTATCTTTGAGTTTGGACCTAAAATTATACATATTCTTTTACATGGATCATTAATAATCCATTATGTTTGCATAAGTGGTGCACTTTTAGTCAACTCTCAAATATTTTGTTAAAAATTTATGAAAAAGGGCAAAAATGCCCCTGAACTATTAGAAAAGGTTTAAAAATACCCTTCATTCATCTATTTTGCTAAAAATACCCCTCAATTAAACTTTTTGGCTCATTTACGCCCTTTGACTAATGGTGAACACTAAAAAAATTAAAAAAAAAAAATTACACATGACATTTTATTACTGGAAAATTAATTTTTTGTTTAAAAAAAAAATCTGGAAAACAGTTTTTTTTAGAATAAGTAAAAATAATTTTTTAAAACCCAAAAAAACCGGAAAACTGAATTTTTTAATTAAAATATTTGGAAAAATGGTTTTTCTTTTTTTAAATTAGGAAAATTGATTTTTTTTTTGTCCTCAAAAATTTAGATTTTGATGATTTTATTTTTAGGACACTTAAAAAAAAGGAAATGGTGGATATTTTTCAAAATCTGAAAAAAAATGGATTTTTATAAAATATTAGAAAAAATGATATTTTTACAAAAAGTGTGGAAAAACCGTTTTAAAAAAAAAAAACCCAGAAAAATATTTTTTTTTAAATCTAGAAGAAAATAATGGAGTATTAGTTTTGCACATTTTACTTTAAAATTTTAGTTTTTCCAAATTTTAATTAAAAAAATAAACCCCTTTTATAAAAATAAAAAAAATAGTTTTCTAGATTTAAAAAAATTCCACAATTGTTAATAAAAATCCAATTCTGATTAAATAAAAAAAAAACAGGTTTACCACATTTTTTTTTAAAAAATTAGTTGTTCCATATTTTATAAAAATCTAATTTTTTTAGATTTAGAAAATCGGACTAGTAGTAAAATGCCATGTGTAATTTAAATAAATTTTTTTTAAAATTATTGTTGACCGTTAGTTAAAGAGAATAAATGAGCCAAAAAGTTGAACTCAGGGTTATTTTTAGACCTTTTCTAATAGTTTAGGGGCATTTTTGCCCTATTCGTTAAATTTTTAACAGAATATTTGGGAGTTGACTAAAAGTGCACCACTTATGCAAACATAATAGACTATTAATGCTCCATGTCAAAGAACATGTATAGCTTTAAGTCCAAACCTAAAAATAATGTACTAGTTTGATCCTTTTCTCGAAAATGAGAATAGAAACTGAGGGAAGGGGACGAAGGGGGTATGGAGGATAGAGAAGAAAATATGGAGGGGACAGGGCTGGCTGATTGGTAAGACAAGTAAGGCAATGGCCTAGGGCCCCACCTTTTTGGGAGCTCCATTTTTTTTAAGACCCGATATATATATATATATATATATATATATATATATATATATACACACACTAGACGGCCTATGCCCGTGCTGCGCACCGGCCCAACACTTTAGATTATAGTGCATCTATGTGTATGTAGTTGTGTTTGGATAGTGATATATATATATATATATATATTATATTATGTTCAAAACACGATTAATATAACATTGTAGTTTGTCTTTCCGCATCTAAAACTTTATTATATTAATGTTTGCTACGAATACAAAATCGGCAAATTTATTAATATTTTTTAAAAGAGAAGACTTGTTTAAAAATAAACTATTTTCCTCTCTTTGAGATAAAACAATAGCAATATTTAAGCATTTGATACTTTCAATTTTAATTCTATTAATTTAAAGGTGTAAAATACTTATTATTTTTTATCAAATTTTGATTTGGATAATTCTAATTCAAATTATTAAATTAATTTTACTTGTTTAAAACGAAACAAAGTAGAAATTGATTTTCTATTTAAACGAAGAAATACTATTTTTTAATTTTTGGTAAATATTCTCGGTTTAGCTCATTACTTGTCATGTTGTCTTTTGCATGATTTTTTAAGAAAACGTTGATTAGAATTATAATTTGACATTTACCTTATTCATTATTTGATCTTCATTTGGTATATTTTTTTTTACGACATTAATCTCTTTTCACATTTATTAGAGTAAGAATAAAAATAAAAAAGTAATTAAATTCTATCTTATTTTAAAATATAAATATTTTAAGTATATTTATTTTATTAAACATAACAAATAAATCACATGGCGGAATAGCCAAAAAAAAAAGATATGTATGGTTTGACTACTTAACCTTTTGAAGAAAAGCAATTTCATTTGCTCCCACTAATGGATTGATACGCACGTGGCAATGAATCCATCATTATTGACTTAATGAGATACTTTAGAAATTATATGAATATTGTTTGATTTTTTAATATGGGGTGCACCTTTTTTTTTTGACATTATTAATTTGCACTATTTTTATGTATATATATATATATATACTATGTTCAAAACACGATTAATATAAAATTGTAGTTTGTGCTTTCCGTATCTAAAAGTTTATTATATTAGTGTTTGCTACGAATACAAAGTCTGCACTTTTTTTTTAACATTATATTTTTTTTAATATGGGGTTCACTTTTTTTTTTTTTTTTATATTGCTTGATTTTGTTAATATGGGGTCCACTTTTTTTTTTCCCATGAGTTCGGAGATGGTGAGTTCCACTTTTTTTTCTTCCTTTTTTTTGTTTTTTTTTGTTTGTATTGCTCGGTGTTATTTAGTATGGGGCCCACACCATTTTTTTTTTAAGGGACAACGGACGACGAAGCATGGGTCTAAACCCATGCTTTATATGGTTTCTTTTTTTTTTTTTTTTTTTATATTGCTTGGTGTTGTTTAGTATGGGGCCTACCCTTTTGGACATTATTAGTTTGCACTATTTTTATGCATATAATATATATATATATATATATATATATATATATATATATATATTCAAAACACGATTAATATAACATTGTAGTTTGTGCTTTCCGTATCTAAAATTTTATTATATTAGTGTTTTCTACGAATACAAAGTTTACAGGTTTTTTTTTTACATTGTTTGTTTTTTTAATATGGGATTCACTTTTTTTTTATATTGCTTGATTTTGTTAATACGGGATGTTCAAAACACGATTAATATAACATTGTAGTTTGTCTTTCCGTATCTAAAACTTTATTATATTAGTGTTTGCTATGAATACAAAGTCTGCACTTTTTTTTTAACATTATATTTTTTTTAATATGGGGTTCACTTTTTTTTTTTTTAATATTGCTTGGTGTTGTTTAGTGTGGGGCCCACCCTTTTGGACATTATTAGTTTGCACTATTTTTATGCATATAATATATATATATATATATATATATATATATATATTCAAAACACGATTAATATAACATTGTAGTTTGCTCCGTATCTAAAATTTTATTATATTAGTGTTTGCTACGAATACAAAGTTTACACTTTTTTTTTTTACATTGTTTGTTTTTTTAATATGAGATTCACTTCTTTTTTTTTTATATTGCTTGATTTTGTTAATACAGGATCCACTTTTTTTTTTTTCCCGTGAGTTTGGAGATGGTAGGTTCCACTTTTTTTACTTCTATTTTTTTTTAATATTGGTTGGTGTTTTTTTTTTTTTAAAATATTGGTTGGTGATTTTTTTTTTAATATTGGTTGGTGTTAATATGGGGACCACACTTTTTTTTTTTTTTGGTGCTTAACGGACGACGAAGCATGGGTTAAACCCACAATTTTTTTTAAATATTAGTAGTTGTTTAAAATATGTGGGCCACAATATTTTTTTTAAATATTAGTAGTTGTTTTTAAATATTAGCAGTTGTTTAAAATATGTGGGCCCATATTTTTTTTTTTAAAATATTAGTAGTTGTTTAAAATATGTGGGCCCACAATTTTTTTTGGGCCAACAAACGGAGACGAAAAAGTGCCCAAACCCACTTTTCTATATAGTAGTAATATATATTTACTATTTAAAAAAAAATGTATTGTACTCTTATACATTAATGATGGTTTTGAAGAGATATATTCGAGTAAAAGTAAAAAGTAACTTCATCCTTTTATGGGGGAGTGGGGCCCGCATTAATTGGGAATATTTTTTGGGAGAAGTATAACTTCTTCCCTTTTAAGGTGATTGGGTACGTTGGCATAGCACCAAAATTGGTGGAATGAAAAAACTTTTTTAGGTAATTGTAGATTTGTAGTATCTTTATTTATTTGGGTAACTATTTTATTGCCCATATTTACTTATTCCTTCTTCTTTTCATTATTCTTCTACTCTTCGTATTATTGATAATTCTCAAGTCTACTACACACCTAAACATTCTACTGCAAAACATAATGCTTACAAAAGATCAAGATTTACTTTTTGGTGTCTTCTTCATGCTATCAAGCATTGTTGTAGACATCGAAATTGTATCGGATTTAAAATATGACTCTACAAGATGAGTCCAATCCGTCTTCAAACTCTAAGGTCCATTAGGGTTTCTTGGAGGCTACTCTACCCTAAACCCTAGCTCAAGCCTATAAAAAGGGACACATATTTCCTTGAATAAAGATCTCAAGTATCCCATAAATTATAGGTATTCAAAAAGAGATCAAGACACCAAATATTGTCTTTCAAATCCATATACCGAAGTGCTGCCCAATGTTCTTGGCGATTAAATACATAATAAGAAGGTCGAAATCATCGTATGTTCGAGAAACACGCCACTAACGACCGTCAAATTACGGAAAGAAATAAAAGGGAAGAATCAAGGGAATAAACAGAATTGTACCCGCACTATTTATCAATAAAATCTCTGTTTCAATATATTTTGTTTGTGGTTGTAATTTATTTCCGCATATTAGAATGTGTTACAAACAAATTGGCATGCCCAGTGGGACTAGTTCTGCCCTTCATCTCTTCTCTCAGAAATTAGATTTTCAAAATCTAAAGCCAATTGCTATGGTGGTCTAAAATTAGATCAACAACGTTGCAGCAAAATCGACACATCCAGCGGTTTCCTACCAAACCGCAAGGATGGACACACTGATCAGTGACAACTTTGATCGGTGAAATCACGAAATCTGATTTTCGGTGCAAATTGAAGTCTATTCAAATTAGATCAACTGTGGGAGTTTGGTCTGAATTAAGCTTATGTGCAAATTTAAATACATTGAAAACTTGTCCTACGTGGATTAGATGCTGCTCATTAATGAAATGGTTTCAATCCATGTCCAAAGTGGATACACTTAGTCTTACCAAACAAGGGCCAAAAGACTTTGAAAAGAAATCATCCAAGGACACTGCAGTGCTTTAAAATCAGCATGCAAACTGCTTGGAAAAATGAATTGGAGAATTGCTCTTCACATTTCAAATTGAAAATGGGAAAAATTATGGTGGAGGCTGTGTTGTCATCTTCACTACGTCTTCGAATTCCGCAAGCCTACATTTCTACAAGTTTTGAAGTAGGGGGCATTTGTAGACATCGAAATTGTATTGGATTTAAAATATGACTCTACAAGATGAGTTCAATCCGTCTTCAAACTCTAAGGCACATTAGGGTTTCTTGGAGGCTACTGTACCCTAAACCCTAGCTCAAGCCTATAAAAAGGGACACATATTTCCTTGAATAAAGATCTCAAATTATCCCATAAACTCATGGGTATTCAAAAAGAGGTCAACATGTGGTCGGATATTTCTTGACAACCAAATACTTCAAAAAGATCCACAATATCCTTTCATGGAGAGATCAAATACATCCCAAGAAGGTCCACACATATCCAAATCCAAATCATCTTACGTACGAGAAATACGCTAGTAACGGCCCTCGAATTACGGAGAAAAACTAGGAGAGAAGAATCAAGAGAATAAACAGATTTGTACCCGCTTCATCAATAAAATCTCTATTTCTTCAGATTTTGTTTGTGGTTTCAGTTTATTTTTCGCATATCAAAATTTGTTGTAAGCAGGTTGTACCAAACAATTTACAACAAAAACAAAAGACTTTATCCAAATCTTTTAAGTAAACTAACCATTGTCTTTCATGTCTTTCCCCATTTTCCAATTTTTGAATATAATGTGGTGTAGAAAAATGTCTTGAGAATTTATCCTTTGAAAAATTTATGTCAATTATTCTACTTGGTCCCTTTTCTACTAATAGATCTCTCAACTATGTCAGATTTTTGAGCTTGTTCTAGATTTTCTTCTTGGATGTTATTATCATCTAACTCAACTATATTAGTGACTTGTTCATTTGAAGAACACCCTCCCATATTTTCCGATTCAATAGTTTTATTATTTGTTAAAAACCTTTCAAGTGCTCCTTTTTGGGATTTAATTAATTCTTCAGCTTTTCTCTTTTTCTCTCTTTTTGCATAACCGGAATCTTATTTTCTAGTTGACATATTTAAATTGAATAAATTCTAATAATAACTGAAATAAAAAAATATATACTTATGAAATAAGAATATGAAGAGTGACAAATTTCCAATGAAATATAAGATAAAGTTAGAACAATAAAACTTGGTTCAAGAATTTGATAAGTTGATATAATGATATCGAAATAGTGTTGCGCTGCTTCAATATAATGATTGTTTGTTGCAACTGTAGTGGTGTAAATTTTATTAAATTTAAATCCGTATAATAATTTGGATTATATATAATTCAAGATATATTAGTCCAAATAAATTATGGGCTAATGTAATTAGATTAATTGTTTAAGTCCAATAAATATGGATTTGATTAAAAAGGTCCAAATGCATTGGGCTAGCCCATTTAATTGGGCTATAAATGACGAGCCCATTTTGCTAAGCCCAAGATGATGTCTTTTCCAAGAGGCCCAGCTTGGTGCCATGTATCAAATGATGTGGCACGCCAAGTCAAATAAAGGAGCCTATAGGGCCCTGCCACGTGTCAAAATGATGCAGCATACCTAGTCAATCAAAGGCCAATGAAGATGGGCCACGCGTACAAGTGACATGTTTCGATCAATCAAATATTGTCATGTCAGCTTAAATCTGATTGGCCAAAAGGAGTCTGTCCTTATCACAACTCCTCCATCTACAACTATAAATAGGGGTCTCATAATTCAGAAAAGGGACATAAATTCTAACAAGAAGCCAGAGAGAGCTCGTGGATCAAACGTCGCAGATTTCTCTATAAGCTAAAAGCATTCAAGCACTCAAGTATTTCTCTGGAAGTTCTAGAGATCCAGACGAAGATTCAAGATCAAGACCACCAGATTCAAGATCAAGCTCAAAAGCCCTTGAATTCAAGTACAAGACAAAATCAAATCCATCAAGTTCAAGATCAAACTCAAAAGCCCTTGAATTTATTATTGAAAAGACTAATCAGATGAATCATAGAGATTGTAACACTCATATTCTGAAATCAAATACTACCATTGTTGCGATACTTTTCTGTCTTGATTATTATTTTCTCGACGCGAATTTTATTGTCTACAAATTCTGGCACGCCCAGTGGGACCAAATTTTCCCTTCATCTCTTCTCTCAAATGAAAATCGCAAAACCGCAAGGATGGACGACACACGTGATCAGGAGCAACTCTGACGGATGAAATCTAAGAAGCCTAATTTTCAATAAAATTGAAGTCTATCCTAATTAGATCTCTGTGGGAATTGGGTTTCTTGGATGATATGTGATTAAAGTCCAATCAAGCTTTGTTCTACGTGGATTTAGTGGTACTGCTCTTATGAAAGGAGAGATGATTTCCATCTCTGTTTAAAGTGAGTGTATGCAAAGGGCAAAGGACTACCAAAAAAAACTATTAAGACGGAATGCTTAAAAAAGGTGAATTGGACAGTTGGCCTTAACATTCCGAATTAGAGAGGGAAAATTTAAGAAGGATGGCAAGGGACTGATTTCATCTTCACTATTACTTCAAATCTTGTCTTTGATTTAGGCAAGCCTACAATCCGACAAACCTTGAAGTAGGGGGCATTTGTAGGCATCGAAATTTTGTTGGACTCTATAAGATGAGCCCAATATGTGTTAGGGTTTTTTGGAGGCTACTCTATCCTAAACCCTAGTTTACCCTATATAAGGGGGCATATATTGCCTTGAAAGACAACTCGAAATATCCCATAAACTCATAGGTATTCAAAAAGAGGTCAATATGTGACCGGATGTTTCTTGACAACCAAATACTTCAAGAAGATCCATAATATTCTTTCATGGAGATCAAATACATCCCAAGAAAGTCCACACATATCCAAATCATCCTACGTTCGAGAAATATGCTACTAACGGCCCTCGAATCACGGAGAAAATCTAGGAGAGAAGAATCAAGGGAATAAACAGATTTGTACCCGCTTCATCAGTAAAATATCTATTTCTTCAGCTTTTGTTTGTGGTTTCAGTTTATTTTCCGCATATCAAAATTTATTGTAAACAAATATGAAGAAATAGAGATTTTTTTGATGAAGCTGATACAAATCTGTTTATTCCCTTGACTCTTCTCTCCTAGATTTTCTCTGTTATTCGAGGGCCGTTAGTAGCGTATTTCTCGTACGTAGGATGATTTGGATTTGGAAATGTGTGGACATTCTTGGGATGTATTTGATCTCTCCATGAAAGGATATTGTGGATCTTCTTGAAGTATTTGGTTGTCAAGAAATATCCGGCCACATGTTGACCTCTTTTTGAGTACCCAAGAGTTTATGGGATATTTGAGATCTTTATTCAAGGAAATATGTGTCCCTTTTTATAGGCTTGAGCTAGGGTTTAGGGTACAGTAGCCTCCAAGAAACCCTAATGTGCCTTAGAGTTTGAAGACGGATTGGACTCATCTTGTAGAGTCATATTTTAAATCCGATACAATTTCGATGTCTACAAATGCCCCCTACTTCAAAACTTGTCAAAATGTAGGCTTGCGGAATTCAAAGAAGAGATTTGAGGTAATAGTGAAGATGACAACACAGCCTCCACCATAATTTTTCCCATTTTCAATTCGAAATGTGAAGAGCAATTCTCCAATTCATTTTTCCAAGCAGTTTGCATGTTGATTTTGAAGCACTGTAGTGTCCTTGGATGATTTCTTTTCGAAGTCTTTTGGCCCTTGTTTGGTAAGACTAAGTGTATCCACTTTGGACATGGATTGAAACCATTTCATTAACGAGCAGTATCAAATCCACGTAGGACAAGTTTTCAATGTATTTAAATTTGCACATAAGCTTAATTCAGACCAAACTCCCACTGTTGATCTAATTTGAATAGACTTCAATTTGCACCGAAAATCAGACTTCTTGATTTCACCGATCAAAGTTGTCACCGATCAGTGTGTCCATCCTTGCGGTTTGGTAGGAAACCGCTGGATGTGTCGTTGTTGATCTAATTTTAGACCACCATAGCAATTGGCTTTAGATTTTGAAAATCTATTTTCTAAGAGAAGAGATGAAGGGCGTTAACTAGTCCCACTAAACGTGCCAATTTGTTTGCAACACATTCTAATATGCGGAAATAAATTACAACCACAAATAAAATATGTTGAAACAGAGATTTTATTGATGAATTTTGCGAGTACAAGATTTGTTGACTCCCTTGATTCTTCTCTCCTAATGTTTCTCCGTAATTCGAGGGTCGTTACTAGCTTATTTCTCGAACGTAGGATGATTTGGATTTGGATATGTGGACTTTCGTGGGATGTATTTGATCTCCATGAAAGGATATTGTGGATCTTCTTGAAGTATTTGGTTGTCAAGAAATATCCGGCCACATATTGATCTTTTCTTGAATACCGATGAGTTTATGGGATATTTGAGATGCCTTTTCAAGGGAATATGTGTCCCTTATATAAATGTGAGCTAGGGTTTAGAGAGAGTGGCCTCCAAGAAACCCTAACAGATATTGGGCTCATCTTGTAGAGTCCCACAAAATTTCGATGTCTACAAATGCCCCCTACTTCAAGGCTTGTCAGAGTGTAGATTTATCGAAACTCAATGACGAGACTTGAAGTACCAATTAAAATAATGAGATTTTTTTCATCGTTTCCCAATACCAAAACATTTAATATTTACATATGTAGGTGCGTGAATTGACAAACTCTTGGGAACAACAAATTTCACTTAAACAGTACTACCTTCAATCTTCATAAGATAGTACTAGTGGAACTAAAGCAACGTCACATCGGACCAAACAGGAGCAACACTTAACTTTCCATTGGAAAAGAATTAACAGAAAACTTCATTCCATGAACCAGCTATGGCACCTCATGGTTATGAAGATTTTAATTCTGTCTTTGTCCATATAACAAAATCTCTTTCTGCGTCATGTAGCTTTAGCGAGGAATCACTTAAGGCATCTCCTTCGCAACTTCGTGGCTTTGGCGAGAGGCTATTTGGAGCGTCTCCCTCCCTTATGACTTTAGTGGAGAATCGCTTGGATAGAGAACAAGAGATTTGCCCCTATAGATTGCCCCCATTGTTGGAGATTAGGTCTGATTTGTGAGAGAAGAGATGAATGGCAGATTTGGTCCCCTTTGCGCGTGCCAATTTGTTTACAACAAATTTTGATATGCGGAAAATAAACTGAAACCACAAACAAAATCTGAAGAAATAGAGATTTTATTGATGAAGCGGGTACAAATCTGTTTATTTCCTTGATTCTTCTCTCCTAGATTTTCTCCGTGATTCGAGGGCCGTTAATAGCATATTTCTCGAAGGTAGGATGATTTGGATATGTGTGGACTTTCTTGGGATGTATTTGATCTCCATTTCATGGATATTATGGATCTTCTTGAAGTATTTGGTTGTCAAGAAACATCTGGTCACATATTGACCTCTTTTGAATACCCATGAGTTTATGAGATATTTTGAGTTGTCTTTCAAGGAAATATGTGCCCCCTTATATAGGGTAAGCTAGGGCTTAGGGTAGAGTAGTCTCCAAAAAACCCCTAACACATATTGGGCTCATCTTGTAGAGTCCAACAAAATTTCGATGCCTACACAACCTCTAGTACTTGTAACAGTAAACTAGCTAGTGAAGGTATTAATGATTGGAAAAATTTTAGTGCTAAGCTCAAAGATCATGAAGTAACAAACGGGCATATTATTAATATGGTTGCGTGGGTTGATTTAGAAATGAGATTGCACAAAAATAAAACAATTGATAAAGATGTGGAAGAACAAATTAATAGAGATGGAGCGCACTGGAAAAATGTACTGTCACCGTAATCAAAACTCTTAGGAAAAATAATTTGGTGTTTAGTAACAATGAAAAGATTTATCACGAAAATAATGGAAATTTTTTAAGCCTAATTGAAATGATTGCAGAATTTGATCCAGTTATGCAAGAACATATTCGGCGACTTAAGCATGAAAAAATCCATAATCATTACTTTGGACATAATATACAAAATGAATTGATAAACTTGTTGGCAGGTGAAATCAAGAATAAAATTAAAGAAACAAACTACTTCTCAATCATACTTGATTGCACTCCAGATGCAAGCCATCAAGAACAAATGTCTTTTATATTGCAGAGTGTGGATATTTCAGCTACTCCAATAAAAATTAATGAATATTTTTAGAGTTTTTAAAAGTGGATGATACAAGTGGAAAAGGTATTTTTGAAGTTATTATAGATGAGATAAAAAATATTGGACTTGATATTGATAATTTAAGAGGACAAGGATATGATAATGGATCTAATATGAAGGGAAAACATCAAGGAGTTCAAAAAAGACTTCTCGATGTAAATCCTAGAGCATTTTATACACCTTGTGGTTGCCATAATTTAAATTTAGTACTTTGTGACATGGCTAATACTTGTACGAAAGTTATATCTTTTTTTTGGAGTGATACAACATATATATACGTTATTTGCTTCTTCTTCTAAGCATTGGAAAGTTTTAAAAGATTTTATACCCAACCTAACTCTTAAATCATTGTCACGGACATACATTTCGGGGAAAGTCGTATTGAAAGTATTAAAGCATTAAGATTTCAAGCACCACAAATAAGACATGCTTTATTGAAACTAGTAGAAGTTAGTGAGGATCCAAAAATTAAAAGCGAAGGTACTTGTTTAGCAACATATGAGCTTGAAAATTTTGAATTTTTATTGGGTATGACTATTTGGTATGATCTATTATTTGTGGTTAATTCAATTAGTAAAAGTTTACAATCTAAAAATATGCATATTGATGTTGTCATAGATCAGCTAAGAGGTCTAATTTTTTTTTTAAATATAGAGAAGAAGGATTTGCAATTGCTGTGATTTCTGCTAAGGAAATTGCTTCTAAGATGAATATAGAACCTGAATTTCGTAAGAAACGCGTAATATTTAGAAAGAAACAATTTGATGAAAATGTTGATAATGAAGCCACAAAGTCTTTTGAAGAATCTTTTGGAGTTGATCACTTCTTATACATAGTAGACCAAGCCATTTTGTCACTTCAAAATAGATTTGAACAATTTGAAGCATATGAAAATATTTTTGGTTTTCTATTTAGTGGTAAAAAATTGAGATCACTAGATGATGAGAGTTTGAAAAAATATTGTCTTAACCTTGAACTTTCTTTAACACATAATACTTATTCCGACATTGATGGTTTAGATGTATTCTTTGAATTACAAGTGTTAAGAGAAATAATACAAGCAGAAGATAATGATCTAATTGAAATACTCAATCAAATAAAAAGATTTGATTCTTTCCAAATACATATATTGCTTATAGAATAATGTTAATAGTTTCTGTAACTGTTGCCTCCGCCGAAAGAAGTTTTGCAAAACTAAAATTGATAAAATCTTATCTAAGATCAACAATGTCTCAAGAGAGATTGAATGGATTAGCTATATTATCAATTGAAAAAGAATTGTTAGAACGAATAGATTGTCACGACCCAACCCCGTAGGCCGCGACTAGTGCCCGACCAGGGCACCCGTACCTACCCAGTATCCCAAACCAGAAATAGTGTACGAATAACTTATGCCATGTACAGATAATATATATACAGAATAGTGGAACGTCGCCCCGGAGCTGTCGCAAATGTACGGATATACATATCGCTATCATAATCCCACAGATAATATCACAAATAAGCCGACAAGGCTATCATAGTATAGGGGGACGTCCAAATCACGGATTACACGGACACGGCCCGAACGCTGAATACCCATAACCCACACATATATGTCTACGGACCTCTAAGAGTCATAACGAGAATCATATGACGGGACGGGGCCGCCGTGCCCGTGGATACATACACATATGCATAATAACGGATCGAATCAAAGTGCGGGCTCGAACAAGGGAGCGCTCCAATCGGTTGAACAGAACCTAAGTGGTGGATCATCCAAATGAGTATCCGTACTTGCGCGGCATGAAACGCGCCCCCGAAAAGGGGTCGATGCAGAATATGTCGAGTATGCAAAGCATGAAATATAGTAAACGGGATCATAGGCAAAACCGAAGTACGGAAAGTAAATGCAATATTCAAAATATCAAAATGCTTACTTATAAAAATACAAATCATGCATAGGGCTCTTAGAACGGTGGTCGCCGCTGTCGTTGGCGCCACGCCACAGCATCACACCAGAAGGTTTCATATCTCCGTATCCCCGTCACATATCACAACACATCATAATAACACAGCATAACACCAAACGGAACCCGGCCCTCTAGCGAGGAGCTCGGTGCACCGTAACACGATCACACGCCGGAATATAACATAGTACGCACGATACATAACCGGCTCCGGATCCGTGAACGAGGTAATAACCATAAGCACGAGCGGAGTCGTGAGTAACCATATGCCTAAAATCATAATCATAACTCATTAAATAAGTAAGAAATCCATATGCGGATGTCAAAGTAAAAATGGTGTTAAGTTTTTTCCCGAAGGTCATTAAGGATAAGCATAGAAAAGCCGCGGGCCCCACGGACGGGTGCCAACCCCATCCGAGCCCGACTACGAGAGTTGGGGGAATGTTATGTCTTAAGAAGTTACCTATTAGGTTTGGGCGATCAGGAGCTCGTATGCAAAAGTTACGAGCGTTTGAAGTTTGGGACTTTTTTTTTGTAGCTAAATTCTTTCTAAGACTTTTGAAATTCAATCATTTGAAAATATCAAAACCTTAGTTAGGCTACACCAAAAGAGTAAATTTTTGGAAGCGATTAAGATGCGTATATGAGCTCGGATCTCGAGTGGAGTCACCCGAGGCTCGTATCACAACCTAATTAATGCTAGGACATGCCAAAAGAAAGAAGGGTTAAGCTTCACATACCTCGTCCGCTCTCGAGCTAAGTCAAGCCTCAAGTCTCGGGCGCTCCAAGATCTACATAACGCCAATATACCAAACATTAACCATAAGCATTTAGGCATTCAATTCCAAACGAACATTAAATTCTACGAAATTTCGGCGGCATTTCCCGTAAATACAACACCAGAATTCAACTCGCCAAATTCAACAACAACCAAACCAACAACCAAGCTACGACATCAATAATCAATTCAAAGTGCATTTCAACATCAATAACTCTTTTCTACATAATTCGACAACATTTCATTTTTCGTTCAAACTAACCGTATACAATCGAACCAATACCAATACACGCGCATTCAAGTGCTAATACAAAGCCATTCAGACAAGATTCACGAACATCTCAACCAATCCACAAAGTGTTCAAACGGCCCAACCAATATACTACATAGCCCAAAGTCTTCCAAATTCAATCAAAACTACAACAATACATTTCTTCCTTCCAAATTCATAAATTACACCAACATTCCACACATTAACAACATCAACCACAATAATACAAAAACTATATTAAAAATTACACTATTTCTTCCAACGACCTACAAACAATTCCAATCTCCATTTAAACCATTAAACCATCATTTTCATTATGGAACCCATGCAACAACAACTAAAACATGCTAAATAAAATTAATTCTTCATTCCTACACACCATACACATACACGGCCACACACCCACTTCCATATTTCCATGAATTTCATCCATTTTCACTTACTACAACATGCACAACCCTTCATAACACATAAAAGAGGATTAAAACTTACCTTCCTCACTTAGTTCTCCAACATGACTTGAGTTGAGAATTGCATGAACAAAGGCTTGGCTTGCCCTAACAATTATTCCATGTTGTTTAGCACCTTCCAATTAGTAGAAAAACTAGAAGAATAAATTTTTTTGATGAAGATTTTTGATCTTCTTTTTCTCTTCTTCATGGCCGAATATGGCCTAGATTTCTTCAATTTTCTAGAAAATAAAATGTGAGGAAGATGACTTAATTGTCATCTTTTATTAGCACACATAAGTTACACAAGTGGCCCTATGGCCCACATGCCTTGGCCGGCCACCCTTAGGCCCCCTCAAGAATTTTTTTGTCACTTCTAGTCCCTAAAAATTGTAAAATGATCACATGCACACTCCATAGCTTGACTAGTCAAATTTGGCCAACCAAGGGTGGGTCCCACACCAAGCCACACGGCCAAACTTGGCCATTTCATGAAAATTACCAACTTTTCATAATTCACTTTTAACCCCAAATTTTCCTTAATATTCCATTCCAACAAAATAGCAAGCAACTTATGCCTTAAAATAAAATCGAAGGTCAAAAATCTCAACCTCGCATCCCGGACTAGTCTTGACCTTAACTTTTCACGATTAGCTCGGAATATACTAATGCACAAAAATGCGGGATATAACATCTTATAAAACAGTGATTAATGAATTCGTATATAAAAGAGTTAGAAAAGTAAACTTTAAATAAAAGTATATGTGACGATCTTTCCTTTCTTTTAAAAAAAATTAGGGCCTCTTTATGAAGTTTGGCTTGAGGCCCCCAATCTTGTTGAGACGGCCCTAGGAGGGGAATGAAGATGAGAAAATGGGGGAAGGAAAGAAGGGGTGTCGAGGAGACAGAAGGGTTTTTTCTTTTGAGATAATGGTAAAAAACACACCTGAAGCATAATTTTTTTGCAAGTTTATATCTGAACTATCACCAATTATTTATTAAAACACGACTCGAGATTAATGAGTCAACTGCCATGTGAACAAAATTCTATGGGTAAATTAAGTTGTCACGCACCTTTTGATAATTGTGTTCAAACACTAGGTCTAGTCAACTTCAAAGAGTGTATTTTAATAAATAATTAGTAATATTTCAGATAAGAAACGTCACCTAATAAAGAACTAGCAAAAAAGTGATACTTTAGGTGTGTTTTGACCACTATCTCTTTTTGTTTCTTTTATTCCCTTCTTTCTGACCTCTATTTTTTTTAAATAGAGGTCATTATATCTACTCGCGTTCAACTCACACTCTTTTTGCAACTCAACAAAATAAACACCACATAAACTTCATCAATAGTCAGTTATTTTAAATAGTTTGTTTGAACATGTGAAGTGCTTAGATGGAACACCGAGGAGTATAAGGACAGAATGTCAAAGCGAAGCATGCAGATATATCAACTAGGCTAGTCGGCCTCGAAAATATAAAGAGCTTCTAACAATTTTTTTTTTTTTTTTTTTTTTTTTTATTGTTAGTTCTAACACTTAAAAAATTTTGTTTTAATGTTATTTTATATAGTATTAAATTGAAATGAACTTAAATGGAATCACATTACAGTAATATATCATATTGCTCGCTCCCTAATTATTTGGTATCGAGGCGTTAATTGCTGTTGTAACTTCAACTAGACTGGAAATATTTAACCAGAGCAAGTTCATCATTCCCGTACGAATTGCAACTCTATCAACAATGGCCCTGCTAGCTGAACAAAATTTGATCTCATACAATTCAAGTATGTTTGGTATCCATTATCACTTCATACCACCTAACACGAAAACCATGAATATACAAGCAAAACAGAAATCAGTTGGCAAGGTTGTTCTATAATCAGCCTTCCATCATTTCTGTTTCCTCAGCCATTATGATCTCCACGTCGCGGATATCTCGCTTCAATACATTGCCAAGCCTAGCAATAGCCTCGGTTTGCTGCTGCAAAACCTGCCCAAATGGAAGATTTTGATTAGTCTACGAAACCATTTGCAGTAGATCTAGGTAAGACATGCACTCAGAAGAAACAACACTCTTGGAAATCAGATGAATCTGAATTGAATCTGCTAAAACGTCACTAATTTCAAGGATTCCACTACAATATGTCTGAGCCTCACTAATTCACTTCCCGATTAAATTCATCCATTCATCCAACTCGGGGCAAACTCATGATAGTAATATAACTATTCATTTTCATAATTCCTTTTACCTCTTACTATCCCGCCTGTCGGTCTGTTAAATTACCAAAGGGAGATGATATTATACCAGAACAGCTTTACATCTTATTCACTGATAGTCCCTTAAAAAGCAGATACACTGGGAGTTTAACAAGTATCATGGCAGGAAAGTGACAGAGGCAAAGAGCACACATATTGCACATTTTTTATTTGGGAAAACCTAGAACAGATCTTACGTTTCTCTATATGGTTACGAAGTGCTATTAGACAACCACATTTTACAGAAAGCCATGAGGAACATCATTTAATTATTGTAGCAGACAGAATGTTTTGCTCATAGCTCCTGCATGTGGCCGTGTAGAAGCAAAGAGCACATATCGTACCTTTTATTTTGGATAAACTGAAGCACATCTTACACTAGTCAATATGGTTACGAAGTGCTATTAGACAACCACGACTTACAGAAAGCCATAACGAACAACATTTAACTATTGTTGCCGACAGAATGTTATTGCTCATACCTCTTGCATGTCAGCAAGACTTTGTTCATGAATTTTAGTTGAACCAGGGAGATAAACAGAACCACCTCCAAGGCCATTTTGAACACGGCATATTGTGAGCAGATTCTGCACCCTCCTAGAAAGTTCTGCTCCAGAACCTTTTAACTGTAAGTTGTATCTATTTGTCAGGAAGTCTAGACTGCCAAAAAGCACTCAATAAGTTAACAGACTAGGCTACTAAACCTGTCTCGTGATGGCAGCCAACTTCTCCGCCAATTCAGCCTCTCCTTTCATCAAAGGCAATCGACAACCTTTACCTTCAAGTGCCTCCAGTATTCTCATCACCTGTAGTGCAGGGGAGCAAGAAATACAGTAAAATAAGCATAACCGTTGAACCTAATAGTGCAAACAAGAGTCTTATGTAATTATCTGACTGGAAGCGAAAATAAGGATGGCAGTGATCCGCGAAAAGGACACGTCTCACAAAGTAGATGCTTAGCTAATTTGGTTTAAGCATAAGACAATAAATAATTAAACCGAAAGAGCAGGTTTGCAAGTTTCTACTAGTAGAAAATTAAGATTATAAGAAAGGCCAAATAAAAACCGCACCCTCAAAAGGCGTCTTTGAAGACCTTGCTCTTTGCGTCTCATTCTTTCAATCCAAGGAAGGGTATCAGCTTGAAAATGCCTTTGCAGCTGCATTTATTGAAGGTCAAGCCAACAAGGACAGTGTAATGCACAGACATCAAAAGACAAATCTCTGACAATGTGCAGGCACACAATTAGAGAGGAGAAAGGAGACGAACCATCTTCACATTGCTCTGCGTCATTTGCAGCCTCTCAGCATCTGAAACTATGACTTGATCTTGAAGCTACACGAATCCAATTGGAAATATCAATTACCAAGAACCACGCCTCCCACCCCGGGGCCCAAAATTTAAGGGGAAAATAGAAACAAATGAAAGGCCATGATTAAAATGAGAAATTGTGATGCAAAGGCATCTCAGATGATTGAAACGTCCTCTCACATATGAGCTTAGTCCTGCAAAGCTGAGAACTAGAAAATCCAAATATTAACCTTACTGACAAAAATTAAATAAGTTAACTAGTTAATTACTCCCTCCATTTCATAATAAGTGTTGTTTCACAAAATCAAGGCATTGATTTTTTTCTTCCAATTTTACTCTTAGATAAATGAAGTTTTACATAACCAAGAAACCACTAAAGAGCTACTACTTTTTCAAGGCATTTGATAGGATAAGTTAGTAAAAACACTTTTCACTTTCTAGGAGGTAGTAGTTTTCTTAAGGGTTGTGCCAAACTTAAAAACACCACTTATTAGATCTTTTGACCAATATCATCCTTCTTGTTTTAGCTTAATTTTCATCTCATCCTTATAGTACTTTACTTAATTGAAAACATCCCTTAAGTTCTTCACATTTGACCGAAAACGTCCCTCCATTAACTTTTCCGTCTATTTCTGACGCCGCCTTCGTATCTCACATGCTTGATCTTTTTTTTTTTTTTTTAATAAAAAATCCTCAAGCTCAGGGGACTTTGTTTTCATCATGGACAAAACCACTGACTTGGAGAAGTCTAATACCCAGCAACAGGGGACCTTCTTCACCGGCCATTTGATCATATACCATCTCAAAATCCGACCTGAGATCAATTTTAGCCTTTCTTCTTCAATTTTTTTGCTTCTTGCCAAAATGACTAGATAGTGCTTTAATTTCGTTGGCGAAGGATCAAAATTGATCCCAATAGAAAAATTATCATTGTTGACACCTATGTTGATAGATTAGTGTTTAGCACAGGAAGAAGCGAGAAGTGAAAAAGAAAACATAAGTTATTCCGAGGAGTTCTGATGGTCGTCAGCTTCGGCCCCCTATCTCGGAATGTTTTGACTCAGGTGCCGGTTGGTTTTAAAGAACAGAAAAAGAGAGTACAAATAAGTTGTAAACCGGAGAGGCTACCTAATCTGGCCCATAGCTATGATGAGTGAAGCAATAAGTACCACATGTCATAGAAACCATCATGAAATGAACCTTTCAAGAGGTGAAACAAACTAATTTTAACATTTCATCGATTTGTTAATTGTGGGTTTGGAGCAAAGAAGGAAAGAGAAGATACACATCATCTGATGCGAGTCTGCTACCTATGAGCATCACCATAACCCCCACCCTGCACATCTCTCTCATGAGCTAGCTTCACAGATGGGGACTAGTGATATGGGTTAGATACTTGGATCAATCTATGAGGTTTTTAGAGAAAAAATATTCTGATGTTGCTGGTTTAATGTAGCTCCCTGTATGTTTCTGTTTCCAAAGAAGAGGCTAGAATTTAAAAAATATATAACGAAAACGATGAATTGCACGTGAGAAAGAAGGCACTGTTAGAAAAGGATAGCAAAACTAACGGAGGGATGTTTTTTATGAAGTTTGGGTAACTTAAGGGATGATATCGGTTAAGTGTGATATTATAAGGATGTAATGATAATTGAGATAAAACAATAGGGATGATAACGGTCAAAAGCTCCCACATATTATGAAACAGAGGGAGTATATGACAAAAAGAATGTTTTATTAAATGGAGAAAAGAGCAAAATTGAACTCTTTAACTCTGTATATTACTTTTGAATAGCTCATATAGTTGAGTAATAGAGAGAGGAACTTTTAGGCAGTATTCCACGTACTCATTTTGAAGCATTAGAAGAAACTCTAATAGCCTGTTTGGCCAAGCACTTTTGGTAAGAAGTAGTTTGTGTTTGGCCAATTAACTTAAAAACCATTTTTTAGCAGCATTTAGTGTTTGGCCAAGCTTTTAAAAAGTGCTTCTAAGTGTATTTTCTCAAAAGTGCTTTTGGGAAAAAACTACTTTTTTAACTTCTGAAACACAGCGTGTGCCTACTCCCCAGAGGCACTTATTTTCTCCCAAAAGCTTGGCCAAACACCCCACTTTTTGAAAAAAATAAGCACTTTTCGCCTCCCAAAAGCTTGGCCAAACAGGCTATAAGCTTCTAGGAACTGGATTCAACGACACATCCTCATTCACTATTAACTTTTGTAGGTATGACACAGGGGACTGAGTGCACTACTTTTTAAGCTGCAATCTAAAGATACACGTCAAGACTTGTCAAGTTCAGAATGTCAGGGATGCTACAATGGCTATAAATGGTAAGCCAGAGAGCTCAGGTATCAGCAAAGCTGATTGGAGAATTTAAAATTAAAGCTATATCTATAACAATAACACAACAGTGGGGCAAAGGGAGCCAATATCGATTCCAAAATCAACTTAAGAAAAGGAAATTCTCAGTTGCAAGTCCTTGAGAACCACACTAAAAGCAATAGAACAGCTTGGTATCCTACAAACATTTAGAGGAAGAAACTAATGAACCATCTGATGGATTCTTGCTACAGGCGATAACCAAGAAGAAAACAGATGGGCCAGTCCCGAATCACTTGCTATGAGAGGTATAGAAGCAAAAGGAGGATACTACTAAACAGGAAGGTCTTTCAAATAGGATTTGGTCCTTAAGGTTATGTTACAATCCTTTTAACAAATTGCAGCACTAATTCTTGGCCTTGGAGAAAGATTTGGTACAACAAAGCACCTTTAAAGATATCTTGCTTCTCTTGGTTGGTCGCTAAGGGAGCATGTCTCACTCAATCTAATATTCAGAAAAGAGGAATGAAACTCTCTGGCAGATGTCTCCTTATGAAAAGAACCCTGAAGAGGCATGTCAACTATTTTTTCACAGCAAGGTGACTAACCAGATTTGGTGCATGTTCATTGCCATTTTTTGACATGAACTGGACAATGCCCCCACTCTGTTTTAGAATTTTGGCATAGCTGGAACAGAGTCGGGCTAAACGAGAAGGCACACAAGATTCGGGGCACCATACCTTGGGTCATTTGGTGGCCAATTTGGACAGAAAGAAAGAGCAAAACTTTTTAAGGCAAAAGGAGGAATATATATATATATACATAGCCTTATACTCAGATGTACTTTTTTGCTAGCTTTTTGGTGCAACTTGGTTTATGTAAAAGATGTAGATTCCATGTTAGATATGAACGAGGAGTTGCACATTGTGTCATGTAACTTACAAAGATCAGTTCCGTAACTTACAAACTTCGCCTCACATATCATTTCCGAATTATCTATGAAATATTTTAAACCGCTAGGAAATTTGAAACCTATCACTTGTTCATTTCAAAAATAGAATACATACTTTCAGGTTTCTTTCAGTTTCCAGAAATCAATGCAACCAGCCTAAAGATGCTTTCTCCAGGAACAGTCCTTGGGGACTTCCAAAATTGCATATTGGTCCCTCCTTTTAACAGATATGGTTTGCTCTTTAATTTTGTCCATTTGACTACTCGCAACTACATTTTTACTAGCAAATAAAAATCTTTAGTCAGTTCTAAACAATAAACTTTCACCCATGTGAAAGCATTTACAATTGTCGTAGGTAAGTTATATCTTCCTAAACATGACTGTTTTCCACAATCAATTCTACAAGCATGTTGTTTCCAGAAACTAATCCCAAAAACAATACCAGTTGCTTAAAAATTCAAACATATGCTGGCAACGATGGGTTATTCCAAGTTTTAAGAAGAAATCCATTCAATTACAGGAGAAGATTATGGAATCGCGAACCTAGAGTTCAAGCAATTGCAGAACATCCTCTACCTAGGATGCATTTGGTATCAAGGAAAGTGTTTCTGTAATTTCCAGTTTGCTAAGGGTATAAAAGTATGTGAAATATGGTAATTGCACAAGCTGTAATATAGATTTGAGGATAATACTTGGGTGATATTTTGTGTACTAAAGGCTGATAAACGCTATTTCAGTGTTGATTGAAATAAGTGATACCAAATAATAGTTGGGATTTGTAAAAGAAAACGACTTCTGTGCATGAGAGGAGGAAGTTATTATTCCCATTTTGGAACATTTTCCAGATTTCAAGGTACTGAAACACTGGAAACATTCTCCTTAAGAAATACATTTCCCAAGAAATCATTTTCTATCTTACCAAAGACACTACTAGTGATTATCTTCTAGGTACCTTGAGTCGCTCGGAGAGATCCTTGAAGCCCTGAACAAGCTGAGGCCACAGGCGCTCACGGTCAGTACTCTCCATGCCTTCAAGTTTGCCCATTGCCTCTGCCCACATAATCTGGCAATCAAAACTAATTCATCGAACTTACCAAATACTCTCAGCAAGAAACAAGCAAAGAAACCAGGATGTTACACTGAAATGAAAACTTTAACCATATCGAACTCACATCAGATACTCCTGCAGGTTTCGTCCTTTGTTGAGGTTCCGTCACACTGAACAAAAGATGCTGCAAAACAACCATAAACACAAATAAATGACAAGAATGTAACCCTCTATACACGCCCAAAAGATGGAAGCCTTCCAATCATAATTTATTAACAACTGACATATCAAAATAACCAAAACCAAGTTTAAATATCTTCACAATGCTAGCGAACGGCTAGAATGAAATAAATAAACAATTCAGTTACTACTTAACAAGTGATGATATACTATTGTGTATCTAAGTTTTTTCATTTGATTCACTCACCTCTCAAAAATAAGCTAGCCTAGTAGGAAAAGAAATCGAACCTTGAAAGCATACTTAGGGTTACCAGTCTCCTCCTTGTACGCATCAACGATTGCCTGAAACAAATATACACAGACAACTATAAACAAACGAGTTTAAGTTGTAGTAGTCACTCCACATAATAAGCATTGATTGGTCACCTGGATAAAATGGTAAGTAGCCTGCTATACAAAGGAAAGACATTTTAATAAACGAGCATTTGCTTTAGAAAGAAGACCCGGACTACCAACCCTTGTACAGCTCGTTGGTGGTGACTCCCCTATCCTTCCGATTTTTTTGATTCCCAGGTCCTTTATTGTCACCATCACAGTATTTTTAAGACGCTCCGATAATATTTTAAATGCTTGTGCCTAGTAGAGATTAGAGAGTTTTATTTAGTGTCCGGGAACATTAATGATTCTGCAGCGACATGCTTTTTAGCATCTAACAGTTTTTCTCAGTAATTTTATGAATAAGATATATTTCTCGCTTATTTGAAGCCATATAAGGCTTTCTTCAATCAGCGGAGGAAGTCTGATATGGCTTGATTAACTATTAAAAGTGTTTTACATTGTTAACTATTGGCCAATCCACCTTATGTCTTTTTTTTTTTTTTGATAAGATAAATTTTATTAAAAGGTACCAAGATAGTAGAATTACAACAAAAACAGCCCCTGCCATACCAGGGCAACTACAAACCCCCTATCTCCTCTAGGAAATTCATAAATTGCTCCATATTTTCCATAACTTGTCTTTTACACCAAACATACAAAGTTTAATAAGCATCTATTTTTAATCCCGGATACGTGCTGCCTTTTGCTTCAAAGCAAATCCTGTTCCTTTCCAGCCATATTGTCCAGAACTCACAGAGGAATTGTTCTCCAAACTAGCTTTTGAGGTTTACCCATCCTTTGGTGTTGCCATGAATCCAACAGGCTCTTCACAATGGAAGGCATTGCCCACTTGACACCATGTAAATTTAGAACGAGCTCCCAGCACTGTCTTGCCACTTTGCAATGAATGAATAGATGATGGACTGTTTCTGCCTCTTCTTCACACATGTACCACCTATTATAAAGAGTGATTCCTTTTTTCTGCAAGTTCTCCTGAGTTAAACAAGCTTCCATTGCTGCAATCCAAACAAGCTACTTTAATAGGTGCTCTTGATTTCCATATCGCTTTCCATTGCCAATCTGGCTGATAGCGCCATTGTTGTTTTTGTAGCAGCTTGTAACAACTATTAAATGTAAAGATACCATCACTGTTTGCTGTCCAGATTAAAGAGTCTCTCTCGTTATCTTCCAGACTAACAGTGTCCACCAATTGA
Organism: Lycium ferocissimum; assembly: GCF_029784015.1. Taxonomy (NCBI): domain Eukaryota; kingdom Viridiplantae; phylum Streptophyta; class Magnoliopsida; order Solanales; family Solanaceae; genus Lycium; species Lycium ferocissimum. Next base: position 1,043,676 of record NC_081352.1, read on the forward strand.
GCAAAATCATCAACTTCCCAATCATTGAGACCCCTCCTTAAAATCAACTGCCAACCAGTGCTTTAGTAGAATTCTGATACACTTTCACTCTTGTTTGTGGAGCAGTTATATAGAGAACGATATTTTGATCTAAGACTTTCACTTCCCAGCCATATATCTGACCAACATTTAATATTACTACGATTCCCCAATTTCAGTTTCACAAATTGACTGTACTCACTCCATAACTTACTGATTGTGCTCCACACTCCCCCCTTTGAAGAAGACGGAACTAACAAGGTGTCCATATGTCCTTCCTACCATACTTGGCATCAATCAACTGTTTCCATAATCTATTACTGTTATCATTGTATCTACAGAGCCATTTAAATAACAGGCTTTTGTTATGCAACTTCAGATTCCTCACTCCTAGTCCCCCTCCTTTCTTTCCTTTGATTACCTCCTACCATCTGACCAAATGGAATTTTTTGCTATCTGCATTGCCTTCCCACAGAAATTTGTTTCTCATAGAATTCAACTTTTTCTCTATTGTTGTTAGCGTCTTAAAGAGTGAATACCATCCAACACACAATTGACCAATGTAAATCTACCCCCAAAAGAGAAATATTGTATCTTCCATGGTACCAATTTACTACTACACCTATCCGGGACCCCCTGCCACATCTTTGAATCATTCTTATTGGCTCCAAGTGGTAGTCCTAAATAAGTGGTTAGTAACTGCTCTACCTTACATCCTATAACATCTGCCAGCTCATCAATACAGTGTTCAGTATCAACACTAAGCACACAACTCTTTGCCAAGTTTACTTTCAAACCCGACACAGCCTCAAAAGCTAGTAGTACGCCTCTGAGATGTAGAAGTTGATTCTTTCAGCTTCACAAAGTATCAAGGTATCATCCTGATCCATCCTAGATGTCCTGCTTTCTTAAGCATTCTACTTAAGATTTCCATCATCAACAAGAATAGGTAGGGAGATAGGGGATCCCCTTGTCTTAGCCCCCTATGTGAATTGAAGTATCCCTGTGGATTCCCATTAATTAAAACTGAGAAGCTAACTGTGGATATGCAAAATTTTATCCACCTAATCCATTTCTCCCCCAAAATTCATTTGTTTCATCACATTTAACAAACATGACCAATTCGCATGATCAGACGCCTTTTCCAGGTCAAGTTTGCAAGCCACCCCTTTAATCTTCCTCTTAAATAAGTATTCCACACATTCATTAGCAACCATAGCAGCATCAATAAATTTGCCTACCTCTCACAAAGGCATTCTGATTATCTGATATCAGTTTTCCAATCACCTTATTTAGTCTTTCAGCCAACAATTTTGCAATTATTTCGTAGACACTTCCCAACAAGCTAATAGGTCTGAAGTCTTTCACTTCCACTGCCTCCCTTCCTTTTAGGAATAAGAGCAATAAAAGTTGAATTAATGCTCTTGGAGAAGGCTCTCCTGATAGAACCACTCCACTGCTTTCCAGACATCCTCCCTAACAATGTTCCAACATTTTTGAAAAGAGAACATATTGAAGCCATCTAGCCCAAGTGCTTTATCCGCTCTGAATAGCTTGACTACTCTTTCCACCTCCTCAATAGTATAAGGCCTTTGAATCCATTTTTTCTCATCCTCTGTTAGTTTTTCCAACTGCTCTTCCTCCCACAATGTCACCAACTTTCAGATTCAACAAACAACTTCTCACAGAAATTTGGTACATGATCTTTGATATTGACGATGATGTCACATATCGTATTGGTGCAGGGTGGATGAAATGGAGGCTCGCTTCCGGAGTGTTGTGTGATAAGAAGGTGCCACCAAAATTTAAAGGCAAGTTCTACAAGTGGTGGTTAGACCGACTTTGTTGTATGAGGCGGAGTGTTGGTCAGTCAAGAACTCTCACATTTAGAAGAAGAAAGTTGCAGAAATGATAATCTTTGTGATGGATGCGTGGGCACACTAGGAGATATAGGATTACGAATGAAGATATTCGGGACAAGGTGGGAGTGACCCCAAGATGCTGGAAGCGAGGCTGAGATGGTTGGTGTATGTGAAGAGGAGACACCGATACCCCAGTTCGGAGGTGTGAGAGGTTGGCTATGGGGTTTTAGGAGAGGTAGAGGTAGGTCAAAGAAGTATTGGGGGAGGTGATTAGGCAGGACATGGAGCAGTTCCAATTTACCGAGAACATGACCTTAGATAAGAGGTTACGGAGGACTCAGAATAGGTAGAAGGCTAGTAGGTAGTCCCGCTTATCTTTTCGTACTAGTAGTCGCAGTTTTGCTCTATAGTTTCTTACCCTTTGATCTTTGATTTCTGCTACTGTCTGTTATTTCTTGTAATTCGATTATCTTATTTCTTTGTGTAGCTACTGCTCCTTCTTTTTTCAGACTGCTTTATCATGGCTTTTTTTCCTTTCTAAAATTGGAATAACTAAAATAGGAACCCAGCATTACTAATACCTACATAACAGTAACCAGCAATGAAACGACCCCTAAACAAATATAGTTAGGATTGAGAGTAGAAGAGAATAATACTTGTATATCCCTATCGGCGAGAGAAAAGGGGAGTGGAGCGACAGGAGCCATCTGAGTAGTCAACTGAGTAGAAGCATTTGCATACGGAAAGGCTGAAGGAGAAACATTAGGTTGACCAAATGGACTTGACTGTGCCTGCGTAGGAGGTGTGGAAAAGCTGAACGCTCCCGCACTCTGTGGTGTTTGAAATAACGAACTTTGTTGTTGCTGTGGCTGTGAAAATGGGGTTGAAAATAGTGAGGATCCAAAACCACCAGTGCCGAATGCTGGCGTTGACGGTGTGCCGAACGCTGGAGTGGAAGAAGGTGTGCCGAATGCTGGGGTGGAAGAGGGAGTGCCAAAGGCTGGGGTGGAAGAAGGAGTGCCGAACATTGTTGCAGTGGTGAGAAGGGACAAACCCTAGGTTAACTTAGGGAGTACACTGACTGACTGACTGACTGAGTGAGTGAATTTTAATGTAGTGCCGCCATTTTCTTCTGGGGTTGGGGATTCCGACCTTGCTCTCTATTCACTCCACGAATCCTAGTATGTCTTCTTTTGTTTTTCTTTTTCTTTACACTGTTTGGATGCTCCTTACCCATGGTTTCATAATCGCCCACTATTCTTTTGTTGTGGTTTAATAATATTTTTATTATTTAGTTTAACTGTATAGTACCGTATAATAACATGTAAGTTTAGTAAAATAACCTTAACCCTTCATTACAAACTAGTTTATAGTATATATTAATAAAATTATGATAAAGGATAAAAATAAAAACTTTAAAAAATAAGTAGGTGGTGAGTGGGGTGGTCATTGGGTGTGTGGTGAGTGGTTGTAGTGTAACTGTATTTTGACCATATTACCCCTTCGACCCAATTTTTGAGGTATTCGGACGTTTCTAGTGGAAGTTGAAGGAATTAGAACCTTTTAAGTGAAAGGGTTTGACCCATAGTTGACTTTTGGGTAAACGGACCTTTTCGGAATTCCGTCTATTCCGTGAGTCCGGAGGGTCGTTTATGACTTGGTGGGGTGGCTGGTTTGGTTCTCGAGGCTTTCGAGTGCGTTTTGAGTACTTGGTTGGAAACTGGATTTTAGCCGTTTGGGGGTTGACCGAGTCAACGTGACCTCCGTTGAGAATTTCGAGGTCACGAATGGATTCGTAGCATGTTTTTACTTGCGTCTGCATGTTTTGTTTGTATCCGGGAGTTCTCGGATGGTTGTCGGGGTTTTGGGTTGAGACTTGGTGAAACCAGAAAATTTGTGGTTCTGGTGTCTCGCCCCAACGGAGGATGTTCGCCCCAGCGGGCTTTGATCCGCAGGAGCGGAACCATAACGTAATTAATGAAATCTGCCCCAGCGGATGGGAATCCGCTGAGGCGGGAGCGGAAATGGTTCGCCCCAACGTGAATCACTGAACCAGAATTCCTATTTTTATTCCTAATTTCGAATCATTAGTTTCATTCTCCAAAAACCTAAGTCTAAAGAACATTGGGGACGATTTGAAGAGAGCTTTTGGTGGAATCATCTTGAGGTAAGTTCTTAACCCTTAATCTTGCATTTACTCTTCCTTTACTCGTATCCATGGTGGTAAATGGTGATTGAGGGTGATGGGTTATGAAACCTAGGTCATTAATCATTAAACCCTCTCATCTAATCGGTCATTGTTGTTTTAAATACTGATTTTATAATCTATAATTGTGGATTAATAGATTCTAGGATTGAATCTCTCTTGGCTTCTAGAATCAATTCATGAATTTAGGGTTCTTACTAATTTTGGGGGTTTTGGCTTAATCGATGAAATTGGAGGGCCAATTGTGGTTAGAGCTCGATAAAATTAAGGATAATACTAATGAGACTATAGGTAGTGTAATTTCACCCTTAATTTCTGGTTTTACCCTCGTGTGTCGATAAGGGTATTTTGGGCATTTTGAAGTAATTCTCCACCCATTTCTCTTTTCGATTAGTTGGTTTGTTGTGGTCATTTACTTACTTAGCATTGTTAATATTAGACTTCGATTGTTCTGAAGCACTTCGGAAGGGGAAAGCTCAGGTGAAGTAGTACGTGACTCCTGTTCGGCATTTGAGGTAGGTTACGGCTTACTTTAGTTAGACTTTGATTAGTGAAACGTATGTATGCATAGAAATGACGAGAATGTTACACCCCACGTATTCGTAGTGGTAGAACCTATGGTTTTCTAGTCGGGTATGCCCTTGGAATAGAGACCCGAGCCCGAGTTTGGAGGTAGAAAATGTCTTACCCCGTGTACAAGGGTACCAGCAGATATTCCTGGCAATTTATAGAGTTAAAAGTTGAGTGAATCGAATCGACGCGATCTGAACTGAATCAGAAAAATCTGCAGAACACCAGTCATCGTCGACGGGTCGTCGACATGGTCGACGGACCGTCAATGTGCGGCGTCGACAGGGTCCCGCAGCCTTGCATCTGCAGGTGCAGGTTGACGGAGCAAGTCGACGGACCATCAACATGTCGACCCGCTCGTCGAACCTGACCGCTGTAGCCTTTTTGGCTTCCAAGTGTAAATAGGTGGTTCACGACCTTATTTCATATTTTCCTCCATTCCAAATCAGAAAAACCCTAATATATTCTCTCCCAATATTTTTCATCATATTAGTGAAGATTTGACAAGACCCGAACCCCGTAAACCCGAGCTTGTGAAGAAAAAGATTGCTTCTAGGGTTTCTTCAAGGTTGTGAAACTTAGGGAGTTGAAGTTAAAGTGACTCTTGGGATTTTTGACCCCTCAAGGTATATAAATGATTTCTACCCTTGTATTTGAGTTTATTACCAAGAGTTTTAGTGAGCTAAGTAAAAAGAAGGTGTTTGTGGGAGTGGTAAGTTGATGAAGGATAAGATGGTGACTTGGGGTTATTTTAAGAGATGAGTGGGAATGGATTTAAGTGTATATATATATATATATATATATATATATATATATATATATATATATAGATGTGTGTGTGTGTGTGTGTGTATGTGTATGTGTGTTGTCATTGTGTTGTGGGTATTGTGGTTGATGTTGGACCGAATGAGAAGTTGAAGAGTTGTTAAGCTTATAAGGAAAATATTGCTCACAAATTGTTAAGCTCTATTCGTGTTTAAAATGATTAGTAAGCAAGGTAAATAGCCTAATTAAGCCCTATGTTATCTTAATTGTAGACTTGCAAGTTCGAAAGGTATAGCTTGGGCGATTGAGTATACTTCAAGGTATGTTAAGGCCATTCTTTCCTTCTTTTGGCATGATCCTATGATATGATCCAACAAGCGAGTAAGCGAGCTTCCATATTACTCTACTCTTAGAAGCATTATGTTATATCCCGCATTTTTGTACATTGGGACAATCCGGATTGACTATGATAGGTTAGAGACAAAACCATTCCGGGATACAATGTCGAGACTTTTGACCTTCGATTTCGTTTTGAGACACAAGTTGTTCATGAATTTGTTGGCATGGAATATTTAGGAAAATTTGGGACCAAAAGTGGAATATTTGGAAGTTTGAAATTCATGAAAATTGGCCATGTTGGCCATGTGGCTTGAAATGGTCCCACACACTTTGTGGACAATTTTAATTGGTCCAACACATGTGTGTGGGCCATGGACACTTGTGCAATTTAAGTGGAAGCTTAAAAGATGACTTCCAAGTCATTTACATTCATTCTACACTTAGCAAAAAGTAAGAAGTTGAAGAACACCATCAAGGAGGCTCTCGGCCAAGAACCCATTTTTTCAAGTCAAAAATTAGCCACCCCAAAATTATTTCTTTGATGCAAATCCACTAATTGGAGGTCCCTAAGTAGCGTGGAAGTGTTGTTGGAGCGATCAAACCGCTAGTTTTCATCCTAGCTAACCCTAGCTAGTTGTGAAGTTGAAGGAAGAAAGGTAAGATTTAATCATGTTTTATATGTTAGGAATGATGTATGCATGTTATAGTATGTTAAAATGGAGGAAATTTATGAAATATGGCATGTTGGAGTTGAGGTGGTGTGTGTAGTGCATAGCCGTGTAAGTGTGTGTGTGTCGTGTTGTGTTGAAGCAATGAATTAAAGTCTAGTTAGCATGTTGTGATTGTTGTAGAGTGGAGAAATGAATGAGAATCATCAATATGTGCATGTGTAGTGTTGGCCGAATATGGGTCATGTAGTGTGGCAAATAATGAATTAATATCGCTTAGTGTTTTAGTTGTTGTCGTTATGAATTCCATGATGAGAATGAAAGTTTAATGACTCAAATTGATGTTGTAATTGTTGCGGACTGATTTGGAGGTTATTGTACATTTTATGTAACTTGTATAATTATGAGAATGACATTGTTAGAATGTGAATTGTTGGTGCAAATCATGATTTGAAAATGAGGAGTGTGTTATAGTGAGGTTCTCGGGTTTGGGGACTGTTTTCGGGTAAATTGGAGCAATTGTTGGATTGTTGGAAATATTGTATGAATTGTTTAAGATGTTCTTGAATGTTGTTGGTATGGGTTCGGGTTAGTATTGGAATGTATGAGCGTTGATGTTGGCTTGAACGTAAGTAGTTGAATTGAATATATTGAAAGTTGTGGAATGATGTAAAAGAGAGTTACTAATGTTATATTGCCTTTCGGATTGCTTATTGATGTTGCTATGTTGGTTGTTGTTGTTGTTGTTGCTGATTTGGCCGAGTTAAATTCTCGGGGTTGGCCTATTTACGGGGGAAATGCTGCCCAAATTTCTGTAGAATTAAGGGCTAATTTGGAATTAAATGCCCAAATGTCTATAGCTAATGTTTGGCATATTATGATTTATTTGTAGACCTTGGGCGGCCCGAGACGTAGGTTGGAATTAACTACACCACGGACAAATTTCATTCATGCTCATTAAATCGAATAATTGAAGGGAAAGAATCGCGGTTATCGAATCGACGAAGTGTCGAATTAGTTTCGAGAAGGACCCGTCAGCCATATATGGACATAGGCCATTCTTCAACAAGCAGCCCGAAGCAAATTACCTCTCCGTCACCTTATGCGACACCATATGCGACTCGCATGTGTGACATGCGAATCGCGGTGCGGCGAGCGACCATCGCAGATCGTGCCAGTGAGAAGTAGTTCTCTGGCACCATCTGCGACACGAGGTGCGACTCGCATGTGTGACATGCGATTCGCATGTCGTGTCGCATGTTGTGCCCAGCCAGAACTCCTCTCTGGCAAGACTTGCGACACGAGGTGCGACTCGCATGTGTGACATGCGACTCGCATGTAGTGTCGCATGTCATGCCGTTTCTGAATTTTCTCGGTTCACTTTAAATAGATCCAATTCGTCCAAAATCTCATTTTTCATCATTTTGTGACCAAGAAAACCTCTAGAACTCTCTCTAATATTCTCCCATGAGAAAACCATAGAAATCCAAGATCAACAACAAGAAAGCAAGAGAATCAAGTGAAGGAAACCCATTAAAAGTCATCCAAGTCAAGAAATCCAAGGAGAGATGAACTAGGGTTTTGGTGCTAAGGGTGAATCACCACTCCAAGCTTGTTCTTCTATTGTTTAAGGTAAGTTTCATGACCCTTACATGCTATTTGAAGTATTTTTAAGTTGAGATTCATGGATTGTAGAAGAGCACCACAAATGGGTCATTAAATGGATGAATTTTGTCATTAATGATTAGTAGTGAGTTGAATCATGGAAATGAATATGTTGATGATATAGATGTGTTACAAATGACCTATAGAACATGAAATGGGTGTTGGATACGAAAGAATGCGACGATGGATTTTTAGTCATAATTGAGGTGAATTATGAAATGCGAATCATATGAATGAATGATGATTGTTGTTAGCGATATTGTGATGATTATTATGAATGTTGGGAGCTGAAATAGAGTAAGGGAAACGTAGTAGAAACAAAGGAGGTGCTGCCCAATTTTCCTTAGAAATAGAGGTCCGTTCTTGTAAATTCGTAACTAACGACGACATGAATTCTCTTGAAGGTATGTGTAAGCGCATTAAAGGAAGAACGAGCAAGCAATAAGGATAGTAAACGTCAAAGGTATGTAAGGCCGTCCCTTTTCTTTCAAGGCATGATCCTTAGGCTATAGCTTCGTAAATGTTTCTATGTCTCTCTCGTTTTCATAAGTTAAATGCTTACGTCTCCAAGGCATAAATTCCTATTCTAATAATCTATAGTTGTTTTCCCAAATTGCCATGTTCTTCAAACCAAAGATGTACGATTTTGTGAGCCTTCATGATAACGAAACGAGCACGTTTTACGATAGAAATGGCAAAGCCAAAGCCGAGGATATATTCTATAATGATGAAGGTTATGATGATTTTTATGACCAAAAGTCTCAAGTTATGAGCTTAATGTTTTTACGAGAATGATTTTATGCTCAAAGACTCCGAGTTCATGATTTCAATGACGACATAAGAATGTCAAGTTATTTATCAACCCTTTTTATTTCATCCATGGATACTGACAAGGTTTTCAAAAAAAAAAAATCCCAAAGACATACGGATTGACTTCTTACAAGATTACAGCCCTGTTTTACCTTCCCTTAAAAGAGTTGTCGTTCATATTCGTAGCGTTCATTGATAGTCCCACCTTACTATGATTGTTCCTTCAAGGTGAGGCGTGATGACCATAATGAATCCATAACATAGTCGGGGGCTACGACCTTACGTCCCTCCGATAGAACTATAGCTTTTCCTTGAGCTCTTGTGCATGCTATGTATATTATGTATGTATATGATATGAAAAATGTTTTCGGGGGAAATGGGGAAAGGTGAGGCGCTATAGACGCATAGCTACCCGATCGGTGGCATATCATGTTATGTTTTCATATCCGGACGCGGGATACCCGGACGCGGGCTAGATGGGTGATGGATCGGGCCGTACGTTCCACGGCATAGTTTTTGATGTATATGATGACTATATATATATATATGATGACAGATGGATCGGGCTACACGTTCCGTAGCAACATATGATATAATGCTTATGAGTATGCATGCATGAATCCGCCTCAAGAGGCAAGCAAGTATTAGTTATTCATTTGTGTCATGTCATTCTCTTATCACATCTTATTTTATTGATGTATGCCTTACATACTCGGTACATTATTCGTACTGACGTCCTTTTCTTTGGACGCTGTGTTCATGCCCACAGGTAGTCAGGGAGGCGGTCCAGCTCAGTAGAAGCCATCAGCCGGTCTGAAGAGCACTCCATCTTCCGGAGGTGCTACTTAGTTGATCCGTTTTGCGTATTTTGTATATGTCATTCAGTAGAGGCTCGTAGGTACTAGATGTGGGTTGTAGTTCCATGATGTGTACAGCGTGTATGTTATAAGTATTTTGAAACGGGTTTCGTATTACAGTATTATATCTCTAACGAAAAGCAGATCCTCTATTTAAGGTATTCAGATAAAGATGAATGTTTGTTAATTGAGTTAAGAAAGGGTTAGTACGAGCGGTGCTCGGTGGTTAGCCCCGGGTACCCGTCACGGCCCCTAGTCGGGTCGTGACAGAAGTGGTATCAGAGCAGTTCGTCCTAGGAAGTGTCTACGAGCCGTGTCTAGTAGAGTCTTGTTTATCGGTGTGTTGTGCACCACATCCATAAACAGGAGGCTACCGGGCATTTAGGAAATATGACCATCCTTCTTCTTAATAGATCGTGCGATAGAGCTGTGTTATAAGATTAATACCTTCCTAATGGTGCGTTATAATTTCAGCAAAGCCGATGAAAGGAAGATCTACAACGCCCCAGAAGGGCAAAGGGGTGGTTGACGAAAGGCTTGATCGAGGGCCGTCTACGGGTATAGAGGAAGTTGAACTCCAGGATAAGACCCTACCTCGACGTCCCCATACCCCGTCCATGTTTGAGAATCGGGGGGAGTCTCGGTCTTAGCCCACAGCACCTCCCGTTCCTTCGCCAGATGCTTCAGTTCAAGAGATGAGACATGCTATTCTCTTATTGACTCAGTTGGTAGCCGCTCAGGCTCAGCGGCAAGATGGGGGTCATGATAACAGGGGCTGGAGAAAGGGAGTTAATCCTTCATGGTCGAATCATGGATTTAGAGGTGTTCCTCCGCAGTTTCCTAGACCCAGATTTGGTGGACCTACATGCTCAAGGTCACCCCGAGATCTCAAAGCTTCCAGTTCTCAGATGCAGAGTGGTTCTAGTCAGAAGAGATCATCAGTACCACGATGTACTCAGTGTCGCAGGTTGCATGGGGGACCGTGTCGTCGGGGCTCAGATGTTTGTTATGCCTGTGCTCGGCCAGGCCATGTAAAGCGCGATTGCCCTTCGCTATGTGGTACAGGCAAAGTTTGGGTTACAGAAGTGGTAGCTGACTCTTCATCACCGACACGCCCTCCAAGACCAAGGTCACAGATGCTAGTAAGTAGTGCTAGAGACCGAAGGACGCCTAGCCCCAGTGGATCCCAACATCATATCCATGCACTCGCCGAACGACGGGATTATGAGTTCTCCCCGGATATGGCTCCAGGTATATCGTTAGCACCCTAGTATGATTGATGTAAATGCATATGTTAATAATCCATATAGTAAATGTAATGTGCCTGACAAAAGGATAGTAGACCGAGTGTTCCTGTTTTATGAGGCTGTCCTATATTAGAAGAAGGCTTGCGAACGAGATTCAGAAGTGTCACCCCATAGCGTAAAATTCTGATCTGGGTATAATGAGCACGTGACAAGAATTGTGATGTTAAGGGTAGCAAGGAAATGCTTAAGGGTGTGCCAAGCCCTATACACGAATACGAGGATGAAACCAGTAAGCGAACTAGGGAGTAGTAGATGAGAAAGCTTGGAGAACCTTGTTAGAGAGAGTTTAGCGGAGAGATTCCTCAACGACCGTGATAATAGCCAGTCCACCTAAGAAGGAATCAGAGGAAAGTGATATAGCAAAGTAGTAGTGGCCGTGATTGGTATGATTAAGAGGATGAATGAGACCGTTAGCCAGGCGTAAAAGACCAATACGACCGTAAAGACAAGCAACGACAGCAGTGCAATTAGTAGGAGGAGGATCAACACGATAGGAGTGATACGGAAGGATCAGGAGGAACAAACCGAGTTCTAGACAGCAAGGAAAGGATTGACACGGGTAGCATTCTAAGGGGCAAGAGGCGGTATTAAGTTGAGAATGTGATTCCTCATACGATGAGTCAAGGATTGATTATAAGGTGGGAGGAAATAAAATGAGTTGAGCAGGAAGGAATAAGAGCGAGAGCATAGTCAAGAGAAAATGTACGAAGAATGAGTGCCTACAGAATAGTGGCATGGTAGCCAAGGGAGAATATGTTTCTCACGAATGCCCTATACCGAGTTAGAAGGAGGGAAGTAAATGGAGTAAGGAGTCGAAGAGGAAAAGATGATCATGAGTTATGGATTTACGGTACGACGATGAAGCGATGGAGTGAAGTTATAATCAAGGACGATAGTGGTACGATGCGGTTATGAAATCGGTGCCAGGTGTAAACAAGAGTAAAAGAAAAGGGGGCATGAGTAACTAGACCTACGCAAAAGTAAGCGTCCCTACGGGGCGGGGAAGTTGCTAATTGAAGCAAAATTTAGATTCGAAATATAGCTACCGGGTGAGCTAAGTAATGTACGCTTTGCTCGGATTGTTATATTGGGTGCATTCCTTGGTTGTAAGACCGTAAGGTGGATACGTTAAGACCTCATGTATGCATGGTTATAGTCATAGACGGTAGGAAGCGGTGTGAGTAAGGCGTAGTGTAGTCAGGAGTACGTGAATTCAAAAATCTAAGGGTATAAGTGTAACCCTTAAAAAGGGGGGGAGTGAATAGAAAGGACATTAGTATAAAGGTTGAAACGATGAACCCTACGGGGGTGTATGGGCTTAAGGCGGTAGAGTAAGGTGACATCCAAAATTAAGAAGAAGGCGAAGAAGGGGGAACCGTGAGTTGGCAAAGACGGCAGAACACTAATGACAGGTGGAAGTGGATTCACAATTCCTCGAGATTATATTATCCCCTCATTTCTTTCACTACGAATCCCAGATGAATTTTTGGTGAAGTATAAGACCAGCCACCGAGGAGTGGTGTTCCTTAAGGTTCCAAATGGCGCTTAGTGCAAGAAACAGAAGAAAACTTTGCGAAACCTGGATTTGCGTGACATGGTTGGGGGAGAGTAGGATCGGTATTATTCGCTTGGTGGAAGCTACTGTTTGCTCTTCGAGTATAAGGGAAACTCTTATCTAGCTTGTGATTGATTTAGTTGCTCCCGAGATCTAATACTCTTTTAGTCCAAACAAAGAGATAGCACTGAAGAATATTGTAAATATAGCGGGTGATGGTAGTACAAGAAGAGGGCACGTAGGCCCGAGACACAGAGTGAATTAGGAGATTAGCGGGGATTTTATCGTGGGATTACCTCATTCCGAGGCAAGGACATTAGCGGAAAAGTCATTGCGAAGGGTATTGACATCTACATGAACATGACCATAGACACGATATGCGAATGAGTATGATTACGAATGCGAATCGCGCAAAGATTATGTAACTTGTAGATATTTACACGTCGCCAACGAAGTCAAATAAGTACCTAGAGGAGGAGTAAGAGGTAAGATAGGGGCAATGGGGTCATAATACTCCGGCGAGGGAAGGCATATGATAAACTAAGTTAGAACGTTGAGCGGGGACCATTGTTAAGGGCAGATAGGACAATCGCTTAGAATACGACATCAGTATATGCTATACACTTACTACAATAGCTCTAGGATATGGTAAATGGCGAAAGCGATAAGGTCACGGGATGAAGAGGAAGCGTAGTCTCCGGTATAGTAGGTCTTACAGATTGTATGCAAAGGGCGAAGTAGATCATGAACTAGACCTACCCTCCATAACTCGATACTTCCGAAATATGTTAGAGACCCTAGTAGAATCATGTCAATAAATGGTGCAAAAGCGGCGGAGGAAAGAATTTATTTTTTTTTTTAAAAAAAAAGGGGGTACCCATTACCGCATTAGATGGGCAAGTGCAAAGACTTTGGAATAAGGGAATAGTTGAGTCAAGGTTGGTAGTAAAACAATAACCGGGAAGAAATACATTTGAGAAAAGAAGAGAATATGAAGGCTAAATATCCGTATTTATTTCATTTGAGAAGAGGCTCATGATGAGACGACGAGATGACAAGGTATGTACGCTTTAATTTTATGTATAGGGGTCGTGTGTGGCCAATTTGTATTGCTATTGTGTTGTAGCCCTGTGAGGCAATGATATTATGGGTCGTTGTGACAGGATGGTATCGCCATATTATAAGGGAAACTCTGGCGAAATTTTTCTAGAATTCCCGATGATTTAACATTCGGGGACGAATGTTCCAAAAGGGGGGAGGAATGTTACACCACGGACAAATTTCATTCATGCTCATTAAATCGAATAATTGAAGGGAAAGAATCGCGGTTATCGAATCGACGAAGTGTCGAATTAGTTTCGAGAAGGACCCGTCAGCCATATATGGACATAGGCCATTCTTCAACAAGCAGCCCGAAGCAAATTACCTCTCCGTCACCTTATGCGACACCATATGCGACTCGCATGTGTGACATGCGAATCGCGGTGCAGCAGGCAGCCATCGCAGATCGTGCCAGTGAGAAGTAGTTCTCTGGCACCATCTGCGACACGAGGTGCGACTCGCATGTGTGACATGCGATTCGCATGTCGTGTCGCATGTTGTGCCCAGCCAGAACTCCTCTCTGGCAAGACTTGCGACGCGAGGTGCGACTCGCATGAGTGACATGCGACTCGCATGTAGTGTCGCATGTCATGCCGTTTCTGAATTTTCTGGTTCACTTTAAATAGATCCAATTCGTCCAAAATCTCATTTTTCATCATTTTGTGACCAAGAAAACCTCTAGAACTCTCTCTAATATTCTCCCATGAGAAAACCATAGAAATCCAAGATCAACAACAAGAAAGCAAGAGAATCAAGTGAAGGAAACCCATTAAAAGTCATCCAAGTCAAGAAATCCAAGGAGAGATGAACTAGGGTTTTGGTGCTAAGGGTGAATCACCACTCCAAGCTTGTTCTTCTATTGTTTAAGGTAAGTTTCATGACCCTTACATGCTATTTGAAGTATTTTTAAGTTGAGATTCATGGATTGTAGAAGAGCACCACAAATGGGTCATTAAATGGATGAATTTTGTCATTAATGATTAGTAGTGAGTTGAATCATGGAAATGAATATGTTGATGATATAGATGTGTTACAAATGACCTATAGAACATGAAATGGGTGTTGGATACGAAAGAATGCGACGATGGATTTTTAGTCATAATTGAGGTGAATTATGAAATGCGAATCATATGAATGAATGATGATTGTTGTTAGCGATATTGTGATGATTATTATGAATGTTGGGAGCTGAAATAGAGTAAGGGAAACGTAGTAGAAACAAAGGAGGTGCTGCCCAATTTTCCTTAGAAATAGAGGTCCGTTCTTGTAAATTCGTAACTAACGACGACATGAATTCTCTTGAAGGTATGTGTAAGCGCATTAAAGGAAGAACGAGCAAGCAATAAGGATAGTAAACGTCAAAGGTATGTAAGGCCGTCCCTTTTCTTTCAAGGCATGATCCTTAGGCTATAGCTTCGTAAATGTTTCTATGTCTCTCTCGTTTTCATAAGTTAAATGCTTACGTCTCCAAGGCATAAATTCCTATTCTAATAATCTATAGTTGTTTTCCCAAATTGCCATGTTCTTCAAACCAAAGATGTACGATTTTGTGAGCCTTCATGATAACGAGAAACGAGCACGTTTTACGATAGAAATGGCAAAGCCAAAGCCGAGGATATATTCTATAATGATGAAGGTTATGATGATTTTTATGACCAAAAGTCTCAAGTTATGAGCTTAATGTTTTTACGAGAATGATTTTATGCTCAAAGACTCCGAGTTCATGATTTCAATGACGACATAAGAATGTCAAGTTATTTATCAACCCTTTTTATTTCATCCATGGATACCGACAAGGTTTTCAAAAAAAAAAAAAAAAAATCCCAAAGACATACGGATTGACTTCTTACAAGATTACGTACCGTTTTACCTTCCCTTAAAAGAGTTGTCGTTCATATTCGTAGCGTTCATTGATAGTCCCACCTTACTATGATTGTTCCTTCAAGGTGAGGCGTGATGACCATAATGAATCCATAACATAGTCGGGGGCTACGACCTTACGTCCCTCCGATAGAACTATAGCTTTTCCTTGAGCTCTTGTGCATGCTATGTATATTATGTATGTATATGATATGAAAAATGTTTTCGGGGAAATGGGGAAAGGTGAGGCGCTATAGACGCATAGCTACCTGATCACCGGCATATCATGTTATGTTTTCATATCCCGGACGCGGGATACCCGGACGCGGGCTAGATGGGTGATGGATCGGGCCGTACGTTCCACGGCATAGTTTTTGATGTATATGATGACTATATATATATATATATGATGACAGATGGATCGGGCTACACGTTCCGTAGCAACATATGATATAATGCTTATGAGTATGCATGCATGAATCCGCCTCAAGAGGCAAGCAGTATTAGTTATTCATTGTGTCATGTCATTCTCTTATCACATCTTATTTTATTGATGTATGCCTTACATACTCGGTACATTATTCGTACCGACGTCCTTTTCTTTGGACGCCGTGTTCATGCCCACAGTAGTCGGGGAGGCGGTCCGGCTCGGTAGAAGCCATCGGCCGGTCGAAGAGCACTCCATCTTCCGGAGGTGCTACTTAGTTGATCCGTTTTGTGTATTTTGTATATGTCATTCAAGAGAGGCTCGTAGGTACTAGATGTGGGTTGTAGTTCCATGATGTGTACGGCGTGTATGTTATAAGTATTTTGAAACGAGTTTCGTATTACAAGATTATATCTCTAACGAAAAGCGTAGATCCTCTATTTAAGGTATTCGAGATAAAGATGAATGTTTGTTAATTGAGTTAAGAAAGGGTTAGTACGAGCGGTGCTCGGTGGTTAGCCCCGGTACCGTCACGGTCGGGTCGTGATGACAACCGGATGCTTCAATATGCTCAAAAATGACTCCATGACGTATGATGACTATGTTTTCCATAGGCGGGCCCGACTCGGGTCGACACCCGTCCGTGGGTCCCGCGACTTCCTTTATGTACTTCTGACGACTTTTGAAAGAATATGATATGATTATGATCCCGATTTCAAGCACGATCAGTTTACTTACCTTTGAGGTTATGATAATGATCTTATGCATATGATTTTGATGCA
Organism: Lycium ferocissimum; assembly: GCF_029784015.1. Taxonomy (NCBI): domain Eukaryota; kingdom Viridiplantae; phylum Streptophyta; class Magnoliopsida; order Solanales; family Solanaceae; genus Lycium; species Lycium ferocissimum. Next base: position 1,060,468 of record NC_081352.1, read on the forward strand.
TAGCTATGGTTTATGAAGTTCGGGTTAATATGTTCCCGAGTGGTATTCGAAAGAAAATTCGATTTGACTATTGTCTTGGTTTTGGAAATAATAGTTCGCTTCGACTATTTTATTGAGTCTGTAATGACGACTATGTTTTTGATTTCCACAAGCTATGTCATAAGATCTTGACACGTACCTACAATTTTTAAAGTGATACTTGATATGTTCTCGAATGATTTTCGGAAGGAACTTGACTTTGATCGTTATTTAGCTTTTAAATAAGATTTCGTTTGATTATGTTGTTGAGTCTGTGATGATGATTCGTGTATATGGTTTCTCACTACTCGCTTCGTGCGAGCTATTATGATCTCTTTCACTGCGTCCCGGGCCAGGGCATGTATTCGTGCATGATTCTACAGTATGATTCACCGCGCCCCTCACTAGAGGGCCGGGGCATGTTATATGATATGATAATGATATGATGATATGGGGAGGTGGCCAGGATGGCATATGATGACTTCATTCACCGCGTCCCTCACGTAGGGCCGGGGCACGTTATATGTATATGATATGATGATTTTACTTACCGCGTCCCTCATTAAAGGGCCGGGGCACGTTATATGTATATGTATCTGATGGTTTTACTTACCGCGCCCCTCACTAGAGGGCCGGGGCACGTTATATTTATACATGTGTACGAGATAATTTTCTGACTCTGTTTCTCAGTCCCATGATGAGCTGAATATGAAATGGACGTATGATTTATGTTTCAAAGGCAAGTGTTATGATTTTTTGGTTATTGTGCTACTTTTTGCCTCCTCGTTTCGGGGGCATGACGGTTTCGTTTACGATATTCCATGCTTTACATGCTCGGTACATATTTCGTCATCGACCCCCTTTCTTCGGGGCCGCGTTTCATGCCCGCAGTACAGATTTTGGTGATCCGCCGGCTTAGGATTCCACGCCGGTCTTGGAGTACTCCTCGTTCCGAGCCCGCCTTTTTGGTACATATCCGCTCGTGGTAAATGTATTTGTTTGTTCGGGGTACGATGGGCCCTCGTCCGTTATATGATTACGTTGGTGTTTAGAGGTACGTAGACGTATATGTGGGTTGAGCCTATTAATGTGTGTGTGTTGTGTGTTATATGTTACGGGCGATCCCATTTGCCGTAGCAAACTTTGTCGGCTTGCATACGTATATGTTTTGGGCCGACGCGCCACTTGACAAACGGCCTTTCGCTTCGATATACATATGTTTGCATTTGAGACAGCGTCTGATATTTGTATACGTAGAAGCTATCTGTTTGTGATTCGGATTTGTGCATATGTTTGGGTACCCAACTCGGGCACTAGTCACGGCTTACGGGGTTGGGTCGTGACAGAAGTGGTATCAGAGCAGTTCGTCCTCGGAATGTCTACGGGTACCGTGTCGATAGAGTCTTGTTTATCGATGTGTCAGTGCACCACATCTATAAGCAGAAGCTACGGGGCATTTAGGATGTTATCTTTTCCTTCGATCTTAGATCGTGCGATAGAGCCGTGTTATCGGGATGACCTTTCTCCGACGAAATGTTATGTTTTAGAAGCAATGCCTCCGAAGAAGGCCACGAGCGCCCCGAAGGGCAAGTCTACGGAGTTAGGAGACCGCCGAGGCCCGGCGAGTTACTGGGGCCGTCTTTGCGCCACGTACCGGTGTGCCCCAGAAGCCCCGCCCCGGTTACACACGCGATACCGAGAGGGCAACGCAGCGGCAGTGCCGGGGTGGCTCCACCCCGGCTCCGGAGGTTCGAGTGCCGCGCCTCGACTCCCCAGCCGTGGGCGGATGATGGGGCCATGGGGGCGGGGGTTTATGACCGTTGGGGCCGGGGGCCCCCCGTTGGGGGGGGGATCGGGCCGACCGACGGCAGCCTCGAGGGCCCCTGAGTTTTTCGACATTTAACCCCCGAGCGGTCGGCCCCGAGGGGCCCTGGGAGTTTTTGGGGGTTTCCCCCGACACGCGGATTGGCACCGAGACAGTCGGGAGATGGCATCAAGGCCGGGGGTTGCCGAAATGGACGGTCCCTATTGTCCGAGGGGCCCCTCCGGCCGTAGGGCGAGTTTCCCCCGGGTTTCCTTCCCCCGCCCCCCCCGCCACGACGAGCCCAGGAGATTCCCCCCCCGGGGAAAAGAGGGCAGGGGGTGTCCAGAGAAGTTTGGAGTTTGACGCCGGGGAATGCGTCCGCTTTTGTGGAATGCCGCCGGATGCCCCGGACGTAGGGGAACCCTTGGCGCGTGTTTTTGGGGGCGGCCCGCCCGTACATTTGCCCGTATACAGCACCGCTCGGTAGGAGGACCGGCACGAGGGCGTCGGCCCGATAGAGACCGGCCGGGGGCCGGCCCGGGCGCGCATCCGCCGGATACCTGCGGGGGAGTTTCGAGGCGGGCAGCCCTCGGCGGCAATGTACACCGGCACTCCTCTCGGTCGGCCAAAGCACGGAGTGTGCCCTCGCGGTTGTTGGTAGGAGGTTTGACGGAGTTATTCGAGAGCCGGTCGAGCTCTAGGCTATGTGAGTTTACAGTCGGATGGAGGCTCGAGCCAGACGAGGCCGTTTATGCCACAGTGTCCTCAGTGCGGCAGGCACCATCTGAGCAGACAGGTTCCTACGTATTGAGCAGGGCAGTATGAATGTGCAAGAGTATTGTGTGCACTTCGATTCCGTGGCTAGATATGCCCCGGCCATGGTGGCTGAGATGGAGGATAGAGTTCATCGCTTTGTGGCCGGTCTAGGGCCACACTTGATGGATGAGTGCACGAGTACTGAACTACAGCCAGGCATGGACATCTCTCGTATACAGGCGTATGCATAGAATTTGGAGGATCGTAAATGCTAGCGGAGGATTGAGCGTGAGCGTGACCGGAGCCGTGGTAAGAGGGCTAGATCTTTTGATATGGTTAGTGTGTTCAGGGGAGGACAGAGGCAGCAACATCCCAGATATTCTCATCAGCCGGCAGGGAGTGCACCTCCGCGATTTCCAGGTCCGAGGGTTGACCGGTCTTCTTATTCCGGAGCGGGCTAGAGTTCTAGAGCGTCGGGTGTCTCGGCACGTCCGCAGTTAGGCCGACGAGGCCCCCTTTGTCGCGATGTACCAAGGTGGCAAGTTACATGCCGCCGTGCGGTGTTGGCCGGGTTCGGATGTGTTGTTATACTTGTGAGCCACGTGACGAGAGGGCCCGACGGAGGCCGGGCAGGTTGTACGGTATGGATCGGCCCACGGTGGTCCGTGGTCGGCTCTTCTTCTGTGCTGCGCCCCTTCGGGGCAGCTTTTTTTCGTACGTCGACGGGGGTGAGGGGGAGGGAGGAGCATCCATCTCGGCCGATCCTCGGCACCGCGTGTACGTGGGCGGTAAACAGACCGCGAGACGTCTCCGATGTCGTTACAAGTATATTATCGGGGTTTCTCACCATGATGTTTATGCACCGATTGATCCGGTTCCAACTTTATCATATGTTACGCCTTTGTTTCCAAAGTTTGGGATAGAGTCTTGAGTTGATTAAACCCTTTTGAGGTGTTTACGCCGATTGTGATCCCAATATAGCTAAGGCGAGTATACCGAGACCGTGTTGTTATAGTTTGTGACCGCCATACCGTAACGTGCATACGATTGAGTTAGATATGATTAATTTTGATGTTATTATGGGCATGGGTCGGTTGGCTTCTTGTTATGCTAATGTTGATTGTAGAGCAAAGATGGTTCGATTCCAGTTTCTAGGCGAGCCAGTCTTAGAGTGGAAGGGTAATGCTGCTTCGCCTAGGGGTAGGTTTATTTCCTACCTTAAGGCAGAAAGAATGATCAGAAAAGGGTATATTTTGCACCTAGTTCGAGTTCAAGATGTGGCTTGATCGCCGACTCTTGATCCGTTCGTGGTTAATGAGTTTGTAAGTATTTCCGGACGAGCTGTGCATTCCCCGGAGGAGATTGATTTTGCTATTGACTATTGCAGGATATCATACAATATCTATCCCTCCTTATAGAATGGCACCGCGGAGTTGAAAGAGTTGAAGGAACGGTTGGAAAGATTTGCTCGAGAATGGCTTTATCGTGCCCAATACATCACCGTGGGAGTGTCGGTGTTATTTGTGAAAGGAGGATAGCTTTGCGAATGTGTATTGATTATAGGCAATTGAATAGAGGATCGTAAAGGATAGTATCCGCTACCGAGGATCGATGATTTATTCGATCGGTTGCAAGGCGCTAAATATTTCTCGAAGAGCAGATTTGAGATCGGGATATCACCAGGTCGTGGTCAAGGAAGAGATATTGAAAGACGACATTCCGAACTAGATATGGCCACTATGAGTTTTGTGTTATGTCGTTCGGGCTAACTAATGCCCCTCGTATTTATGGATATGATGAATCGGGTATTCGCGCTTTAGATTTGTTCGTGATTGTGTTCATAGATGATATTCTGGTTTATTCGCAGTCAGAGGCTAATCATGCAGAATATCTACGGATAGTGCTTGGAATACTCCGAGGTAAAGAGTGGTATGCCAATTTTTCTAAGTGTGAGTTCTGGTTGAACTCTGTGGCTTTTCTGGGTCACATTATTTCAGAGGAAGGCATTAGAGTGGATGCCCAGAAAATCGAGGTCAGAGGAAGAATTGGCCAAGACCCACGGCACCAACAGAGATACGTAGTTTCTTGGGCTTGTGTTATTATATAAGGTTTGTAGAAGGATTTTCCTCTCTTTAATCCCATTGACCAAATTGACTCAAAAAATCGCTAAGTTCCAACGGACGGATGCTTGTGAGCCGAGTTTTCGAACGTTGAAGGATAAGTTAACTTCAGCACCAGTTTTGACTCTTCCGGAAAGAGCAGATGGCTATATGGTATATTGTGATGCTTCAGGTGTTGGATTGGGTTGTGTGTTGATGCAGCACGGTAAAGTTCTCGCTTATGCTTCTAGGCAGTTGAAGAAGCACGAGAAGAATTATCCAACCCATGATCTTGAGTTAGCGGCAGTGATTCATGCCTTGAAGAAATGGAGGCACTACTTATACGGTGTCCATGTTGATATTTATACCGATCATAAGCAGTCTCCGACATCTTTGCGAGAAGGACTTGAACTTGCGTCGAGGCGATGGTTGGAGAAATGTGGATATTCTGTACCATCCCGGGAAGGCTAATGTGGTAGCCAATGCCCTTAGTCGTAAATCTATGGGTAGCTTGTCGCACGTGTCGCCAGAGAGAAGAGAAATGGTCCGTGAGGTTCATCGATTGGCTAGCCTCGGAGTTTGGTTGATAGATTCAGGTGATGCAGGAGTTACTGTTCAAGACACAACGGTGTCATCCTTGGTAGTAGAGATAAAGGAGCGTCAGTATGAGGATCCTATTTTAGTTCATTACCAAGATACAACACCTCAGAAAGAAAAGAAACTATTTGTGATCACAGGTGATGGAGTACCTCGTGCAGTACGAACGGATTATGTGTCCCAATATGTGCGGGGCTCCGTCAGCAGGTTATAGGAGAGGCTCATTACTCCCGCTAATTCTATTCATCCAGGCTCAACGAAGATGTACCATGATCTCAAGGAAGTTTATTGGTGGGATGGTATGAAGAGTGATATACAGACTTGTCGCTCGTTGTCCAGGTGTCGACGGTCAAGATAGAGCACCGAAGCGGAGGTCTATTGGTAAGCTATGGAGATTCCGACATGGAAGTGGGAGGTAATTAATATGGACTTTATTACAGGATTGCCCCGCACTCAGCGGAAGTGTGACTTGATATGGGTCATAGTTGATAGGCTTATAAAGTCAGCTCACTTTTTGCCTGTCAGAACTACTTATGCAGCCGAGAATTATGCAAGGCTTTATCTTAAGGAGATTGTGTGACTTCATGGTGTTCCTACAGCCATCATTTCAGATAGGGGAGCACAGTTCACAGCCAAATTCTAGAAGTCTTTTCAGCAGGGATTGGGGACTCAGTGAGTCTTAGTACTGCATTTCACCCCCAGATAGATGGACAAGCAGAGCGTACTATAAAGACCCTTGAGGATATGCTTAGAGCTTTTGTACTTGACTTTCAAGGCAGTTGGGATGATCATTTGCCTCTTATCGAGTTCGCATATAACAACAGTTACCATTCCAGTATTCAGATGGCTCCTTATAAGGCCTTATATGGGTGGAGATGCAGATCGCCCATAGGATGGTTCGATGTCGGAGAGAATCAGTTAGTAGGCCCAGACTTAATTCAGTAAGCAGTTGACAAAGTAAAAGTGATTAGAGGGAGGTTGCTAACAGCTCAGAGTCGATAGAAATCCTATGCGGATAATCGGTGACGTACGAGATAGGCGACTAGGTGTTCCAAAAAGTTTCGCCTATGCAGGGAGTGATGAGGTTTGGCAAGAAGGGTAAGTTGAGCCCGCGATATATCGGGCCATATAAGATCATTCGTATAGTGGGTACAGTGGCATATGAGATAGGATTGCCTTCTGAGTTAGAGTCGGTACATCCAGTATTTCATGTATCAATGCTTCGTAAGTGTATCAGAAATCCTTCAAGAGTGGTACCAGTGGATGATATCCAGTGACCGAGCAAATATCATACGACGAAGTTCCGGTCGTATTGGATGCATGTGTCCGTCGTTCAGGACAAGGATGTAGCCTTCGTTAAAGTCTTGTGAAGGAATAAGAATGTCGAGGAAGTGACTTGGGAAGCGGAAGGGAGAACGAAGACTGAGTACCCGCATTTGCTTTAAGCAGTACAGGAGGTTTGATCTGAGACATCATCGCCCCCACGTATTATTTCATTTTAGTTATCGTGATTGGTCGTGTGAGGCCATGGTATTGTGTGTTATAGTATGTGGCCCTGTGTGGCATTATTTTGGGTTATTGCGTGCAGGATGGATTGGTAAGCTATAAGGGGAAACTCGCGAAATTTTTATAACCTAGGATTGTTCGAACATTCGAGGACGAATATTCCCAAGGGGGGAAGAATGTTACACCCCTCATGTTCGTAGTGGTAGAACCTATGGTTTTCTAGTCGGGTATGCCTTTGGAATAGAGACCCGAGCCCGAGTTTGGAGGTAGAAAATGTCTTACCCCGTGTGCAAGGGTACCAGCAGATATTGCTGGCAATTTATAGAGTTAAAAGTTGAGCGAATCGAATCGACACAATCTGAACTGAATCAGAAAAATCTGCAGAACACCAGTCATCATCAACGGGTCGTCGACATGGTCGACGGACTGTTAGTGTGCGGCGTTGACAGGGTCCTGCAGCCTTGCATCTACAGGATCAGGTTGACGGAGCAAGTCGACGGACTGTCGACATGTCAACAGGTCGTCGACCCGCTCGTCGAACCGGACCGTTATAGCCTTTTTGGCTTTCAAGTATAAATAGGTGGTTCACGACCTTATTTCATATTTTCCTACATTCCAAATCGAAAACCCTAATATATTCTCTCCCACCATTTTTCATCTATATTAGTGAAGATTTGACCAAGACCGGGGGACCCCAAACAGAGAGCTTGTGAAGAAGAAGATTGCTTCTAGGTTTTTTCAAGGTTGTGAAGCTTAGGAGTTGAAGTTGAAGTGACTCTTGGGATTTTTGACCCCTCAAGGTATGTAAATGATTTCTACCCTTGTATTTGAGTTTATTACCAAGAGTTTTAGTGAGCTAAGTAAGGAGAAGGTGTTTGTGGGATTGGTAAGTTGATGAAGGATAAGATGGTGACTTGGGGTTATTTTAATAGATGAGAGGGAATTCATTTAAGTATATTTTGATATATATATATATATATATATATATATATATATATATATATATATGAGTGTGTGTGTGTGTGTGTGTGTGTGTGTGTGTGTTGTCATTGTGTTGTGGGTATTATGGTTGATGTTAGACCGAATGAGAAGTTGAAGAGTTGTTAAGCTTATAAGAAAAATGTTGCTCATAAATTGTCAAGCTCTATTCGTGTTTAAAATGATTAGTAAGCGAGGTAAATAGCCTAATTAAGCCCTATGTTATCTTAATTGTAGACTTGCAAATTCGAGAGGTAGAGGTTGGGTGATTGAGTATACTTCAAGGTATGTTAAGGCCATTCTTTTCTTCTTTTGGCATGATCCCATGATATGATCCAACAAGCGAGTAAGCGAGCTTCCATATTACTCAACTCTTAGAAGCATTAGAAGTACTTCAGTCTTTAATGTTCATGTACCTATTTATGAGTGATCCTTCTGTTCATGGGTCTAGTCTTTTGTAGTCAGCTCCGTGCATACGGTTTATTCATGTATTACATTCATTATATATTTATGTACATTGACTCGTGACCAAAAGGCGTTATATACGCGAATATTAGATATATGTAAAGTATGAGAAGAGATATGGGCGTTATACACATATTACTACTATGATGATGATATTGATTATGGCCGCAGAGGAGCCGATATGAGATGATGAGATGCCATAGAGGCTTTACAGGCGTTATATACGCACATACATCAGGCATTATATACGCACATGTGTGTGCGTTATATACGCACACATCTATAGATGCATGACCATCATTGATAGGCATGAACATGCATATCATGTGCCCGCGAAGGCATTGTCGGATTATACGTATTTATGATTTAGGCAGATACTAACTCATACAAGTTCATGCAGTCAGTCATTTCAGTTTATGAGTTCAGATCTTATCCATGATTCTTATGTATATATGTTGTTCTTATGCCTTACATACTCGGTACATTGTCCGTACTGACTCCCCGTTGCTCGGGGGGCTGCGTTCATGCTCGCAGGTACAGAGAGTGCGAGGTGGTCCGGCTCGCATTACCTCTATATCTAGCGCGGTGGTCGGTGCGCTCCATTTGATCCGAGCTACGGTCGTTTTTGGTATGCCCCTTTTGATATATGTATACATATGGGTATGACGGGGCCCTGTCCCGTCCTTTCTATAGCTTTTATTCTTGTAGAGGTCTGTAGACAGTTGTATGTAGTAGTTAGACAATGTAGCCTTATCAGCTTCTATTCTTTTTTGTACAGTATATGTAGCAGCCTAGCTGGCTTGCACTGTTCTTCCGCATGTTCTGTATATATATATATATATGTAGATTGTACATAGTTCTGATGTTTCCCTCTTATAAGATCAGTTTATGCCATTTATGGGCCTATGATGTTCAGTATGTTTCAGATACGTGTTTAGGGGTGTTTGGTCGCTAGAGGTCAGACACTCGTCACGACTCATCGGTTTAGGTCGTGACAGAGAGAAAGCATGATTAGGTCTCCGGACATGATGTTGGGATGGATATACTCTTAGGTTGGTATGACTTCTAATTATGTGAGCTTGTTGCCGTTATTTTACGTATTGTGACATGTGGTGTACTTGTTATTGTGATTTGGGTGATGTGAGGTGATAGATTCACTATGATGATTAAATTCTATGCTGTTTCCATTTTCCATGGTTGTTGTAATTTATCCCAGTCTTGTTAAGTGTCACGACCTATTTTGCCTAAGCCATGCAGGCACTTACCTTCCCACCTCATTAAGCGAACCCTCAACCCAACAATGAATGAATACATAAAAGAAGGAAATTAAGCAACGGAATAGAATAAATACGTAAGTCTCACGATATATATATATATAAGTAGTAGAATAGTGCGGAATAATAATAACACCCGTGGTCTAGTCTGAATAACACAAGAGCATCTAAAAGGGAAATACTACAAATCTGGAATAATAATACATAAAGTGTCTATGTCTCTGAATAGAATAGGACATAAAGATAGAAAAGTCTTCAAGGCGACGGTCGCCATGCTCGCCTCTGAAACTCGAGAATAGAGTCAAGCGACTATCAACCACGCGTCACGGAAGTGGATCCGCACGATACTCTGATTCATAAAAGAATACAGCTAGTGCGGTCAAGACAAACAACGATCGGTAGGCATCATCGGCCGACTAAGCATAGCTAACACAATCCAGATAATAAAGCAGATAAGCAGATAAACCAACAAGTATAAGCCAAACATAATCAATCTAAGTACACGTCATTGCCTAAGTAAGCATCTAATCCCAAATGTGCCAAGTCTGAATATATCAAGTCCAAATCCAACAAGTACATCACCAAACATCTCAAAATCAAGCCATAATGCAATGCAATGCAATGCAATAGTGTATGAATGCAATGCCATGCAAATTCTGTGTACACATATGAATGCAATGCCATGCAAATTTTGTGTACACATGTACTCCGGACGGAAATATCAACATGTCGGTAGCATAACCCAGTGTGACTCGCGAAGTCTAAGTGCCACCCGTCCCGGATCTTTGCCCAACAGATAGACTGGACCCCGAATCTTTGCCCACGGGGGGTTCTCACCTACACCACTCTGGGGGACCCGCGGAGTCCATGCACTATCCACGATTCTAGAACTAACATCGGATATCGGCCATGCAATCAATGATTCCGGAACTAACATCGGATATATGCCATCTCACGTCACTCAAGTAAAAGAGTTTTATCAAGTATCAATTTCACTCAATTAACGATTCCGAAATTAACATCGGATATCGACTATCTCACGTCACTCAAGTAAAAGAGTTTTATCAAGTATCATCAGTATTCCAACAGTGTATCATGAAAATGAGAGTGCGTGCAATGCATGAATCAACATCAATAATCATGCTCACTATCACAAGTACCAACGGTGGGTACGCCAACAATATATCCGAATCACAAATACCAACAGTGGATACGTCAACAATATATCCGAATCACAAGTACCAACAGTGGGTACGCCAATAATATATCTGAGTACAAATACCAACAGTGGGTATGCCAACTATATCACAATCAAGATGATAAAACAGAATCCAATATCTATCAACAACTCATGGCATCAAGCCAACACAATAGAACAATCAAACCAATCACAACGGGGTGGCTAGCCCCAAACACACAACAGGGCCCAACCTAAGGAATATCCATCCCAACTTCATACCCGAAGGTTCACATATTGTCTCCGACAATATAATCTAAATATGTGCCTCGCCATACGAAGTCTCACTAAGCGTAAGCCATAACCTACCTGGATAGCCGAATTGCAACACCAACAACTCACTCCTTTGCCTTGCCTTTCCGCTGAACCTCAGAACCAAAGTAGTCTAAGCATAATAGAATTCTAGATTATAAATCATGAAGAATGATACTAATATTCTTTGCTATCAATTTAGGGCAATTCTAACCCTAGAAATTGGGCAAACAGGCCCACAAGGGCAAAACGGGAAATTTGGAAGCAAAATGCCAAATTAAATACTAGGCGATCATAAACCAACCACTAATTGTTGATTTAACTCAAGGATTAGCCTAGTTTCTAATTTCAAGCAAAAGTCCCAAATTGGGTATAAACCCTAACTCTTTGATCCCGAAATTCAACACTAGAAATAGAAGATATATGATTGACAAGCTTAGATTCATCAAAATCCATCATAAACACCATCAATATATCTATCATTAATAAGCCTAGCTCTTCTAACTTCCATCACTAAGGGCTTATTAAAGGGAAGGGGGGAATCTAAGATGATTATGATTAAAGGGAGAGTAAAGGAATAAGCAAGATTTACCTCTAAGAATATGTCCAAAATATCTCCAAGAACTGTTCCCCAAAGCTCAAATTTCGAAATGGGAAATAATGAGGGTCTAAAGGCTTTTAACACTTCATTAATTTTACAAGCTGCCCGTCACCCGCTTTAGAGGCTTTGGACCGCCCGGTGCCGCTTCGACGGTCAAGGCAAAAGCCTTGGACCGCTCCCGGCAGACATTGCCGCGGTCCGTGCCGCCAAAGCGGGCACCAAACACCAGAAACTTACCCAAGTTTCACCATTTAATCCGATTTTTTGACTAGTTCCCGAGGTCATCTGCTCACATATCATACACATAGACACACATAAAAACACGCTACGAATGCGCCTGTGGCCTCAAAATTCCCAACGGAGGTTTCGTTGATCGAGTCAACCCCCAATGCCTTAATTCCAATTTCTCAACCCAAGTCCAAAATGCATCCGAGTGCATTGGGAACCGAACCAAATACATACACAAGTTCTAATGGACCATCTGGACCTCTCAAAATTGACGAAATTTCGAAAAGGTTCCGTTTACCCAAAAGTCAACTTTGGGTCAAACATTTTTCACTTTAAGCCTATATTTTATAAAAGTTGTCCGAATCCGATCTAGACACCTCAGGAAGCATGCCAATGGTTCCCTCGAGTAAAAAATGAGCTATTCAATGCTAGGGAAAGGGAGAAAATGCCGGAAAGTCTATATGGACCAAACGAGTCATTACATTACGGCTGTTGACACCTAATTTTTGATCTCCCATAATTTACTTTAATTACTCATAGTCCTTGGAAAATAAATAAATAAGCTATGCACCTTAAAGGGTTTAAATAATTTTTATAAAATTGCTCAGAATAATATTTTACTCCTTTAAATTAATGAAAGGTTTTTCATGACATCACAAAGTTGTTTAGAAATTAATTGGAATTTTTATGACATTTATAAGGTACTTATTTGATTTAATCAAAGAGAAAAGGGCATTTTGTTTTAAAATAATAATCATTATTTAATTGTTAAATTGTCAAAAATCAAATTAGCAAATAATTTATTCCTTTAAATCCATGGAGTTTGAGTAATTTAAGTAAGTAACCATTTCACCCTTCAATCTTTATTTTTTGCATGATTATGTGATTTGTCAAAATTTATTTATAATTATCTATAAATTTTTTAAGCAGTTAATTAAGTGGCCCTTATTTCAAATTGATGTTTAAATTATCTAATTATTTTGCTATGGCCATAATTAATTTGACCAAGTCATGGTTCAAGGGAATTGGGGTCATTTTTGTAAAATTAGTCTCTTAATGGCCTTGATTGAAATAACCAAATTCATTGGTTTAAGTTAATCAAGGTCATTAATGCAATTTAATTTTTAAACCTGCTAATTAGGCCAAATATGGCTATAATTGAAATGACCAGCTAAATTAAAATCAATTAAGGCCAAATTTGGCCATAATTTAAATAATTTGTTGGATCAGAATCCATTAGGGCATTTTTCGTGATTTTAGGCCCACTAACATAATCTGGCCAATTTTTAAACTATTTTTTGTAAAATAATTATGTCCTAATTTTATCTATAATTAAAAATATTATCAATATACATATATATATGCATATACCAGGTATACATGTATATGTATACACGAGATATACTTATACATGTATACGCTTAATATACATATATATATGTATACAAAATAAATGGCCCCTTTTATTCTTTAAAATCTGGACCGAGTCCAGCCCAAACCAGGCTGAGACCCGGCCTAGATCATTAAAACATTAAAGGGGGTATACCCGTCTCTTTATTTTCATTTCCCCTTTCAGCAAAAACCCTACCCCTTCCCGCTTCTCTCTCTTCCTCTTCTACGCAACCCTAGCGCCGCCTTGGTTTTCCACCTTCTCTCTCCGCCAAAAATGGAAAATTTACAGAGTATAGCAGACGAATGCAGCTTTTATGTGTTTATTATGGTGAAAACATTTAAAGTTTCACTCGAATTCGCGATTTTAAATCCAAACACGGTAATAAATCGTATTTTACGTTATTTTGCTTTATTGTTCTGATATTTGCTTGCTGTGTTGTTGTACCTTACTTAATTGCCATTGGTTGAGGTTGAAAGGCCTAGATCGAGCCAAATGAGGTTCAGATCTGGTCGTTCATATGTTCAAGTGGTCATGTAAGGCGTAGATCTGATTTTAAAAGTTCATTTTTGGGGAATATGTTTGTCCCACATTGATGGTTTTGAGGGTTAGATGATTTTTGGGGTTCTATAAATAGAAACCCCAACCCCCCTTTACGAGGAGAGGTTTTTCTTTCTTGAGGGAAGTTTTGGAAAGTTAGAAAAAAGAAGCTTTTGGAAAGAAAGTCTGAGTTTTGAAGTTTAAATTTTTTAAGAGAGTTTGAGAGGTTAGAAAAAATGGGAGAAGTTCAAAGAAAGGCTAAAAACTTCAAATGTTAAGCCTCTATTAGTAAAAAATTTTAAGACTCCATTAGTTTGAGGTCTTTTCTGAGTTTAATTTTTTTTTATTTTTCTTTTGTTTTGAGTCTGTGTGGTTGAGTGTGGGTTGTGGAAGCACATAAGGCTTTCAAATTCATTTTTGATCAGGGCTGCACTATTAAAAGGTAATATTCTATCCTATTTATTCATTTTATTTACTGCTTAGTAGTTAATCCGTATGATGATAGTTGGTTGCTGTGTTGCTTTTGGTTCAAGTAAGTAAGTGTATTACTTGGTACTGTTAAGATGCATTAGCTTGTATTAGATGTGGAGGTTACTTCCTTTGTTTTTTTAAAGCACATGTTTGACATTAATAAGTAAGTTCTTGAGATAGACTGAGTGTATATGTTCAAATAATGTTTTGTTTGCTTAGGTATGGTTAGAATAGACTTCATGTGCTTTGTGGGATGTTGAAGTTTCCTGTTTTGGTTGATTCAATACTTCAAATATGATAAGAATGTGACTCATGATAATATTTGGTGAACTTTTAAGTTAATGCTGATCCTATTTGAATGCAATAAAGTATTGTGATGATCATGATTGAAGAATTTGAGGTGGTTGCTTTACTTGAATAAGATTATGAATTTTGGTTTCCTAAATATGTTCTTTTATGTGCCTGCATACTTGTTTAATGTCAACTAAGTGACATGAAGTTATGATTGGGATAAAAAGAGAAAAGATCATGGTCATGTTAAAACAAAGCTTAAGGGACCTAGGCATGTTTATAAGAAATCTTTAATAATTGTCTAAGGCATTTAGACTTAGGGTCTGCTTGCATTTGTGTGGGTCTGAATCTTCCTAGGTCTACTTGAATGTGCTTAAGTTAGTCAAACAATTCTAAATAGTTGTATGTTATGCATTAAGGATAACCTTAAAGTAGCAATATCCTAGAATTGGATAAAGAAGTCTAAAAATGAAGTTTTGGGATTCAAGGTCACTCATAAGATAACAGGGTATTAAAGGGTCTATTAGGAGTTAATAAAGGTCCATAAAGTTGTAGGAATCATTTAAAAAAAAGTAGAATACCTATATGCCACTAGCAGGACTAGGTATCATGTTTGGTTTCATTTGAATAAAGCTGTCACACCCCGATCTTACTAGGGTGTGATGGGCACCCGACCCTTACCTAGGGCCGAGCGAACCCTCTGACTATTATTTCATGCATATTTTTTTTTTTTAAACCAAGTTTATATAATAAGTCTTACTGAAATGTCCTTTTGCTGTTTTCAAACCAAACAAAATATGTAACTATATAGAATTTGTATTACACCACAAACTGACACATGGGCCTAGGGAGCCACTGACACACTGACTTCCGATACTCGCGACTCTGTCTGCAAAGTCTCTAACTGCATTCGGAACTCATAGCACATGTGCGCTGACTCGGCGACACTCCAGAACAAATGGAGCTTGCCAACTTTGCTGAAGCATCTTCTATCCTGGCTCTATCCGTCTGGGAGTACCTGCGCGGCATGAAACGCAGCCCCCGAAGAAGAGGGGTCAGTACGAGCAATGTACTGAGTATGTAAGGCAAGGGTCAAGAATGTAAAATATGAAATGCAACAATATAAGGTCATAGGACATATAAAAAAGAAACGAGAGTAACCTGTATATGTGAGAGCCCCTTAGGCCGGATACCATGCATGCTTATCTTTTCCTTTCATATATGTACATAATCTGACTGAAGCACATAACAGCATTAGCCCGCGTCCGGGCCTCCCGTGTCCGGGGTAACTTTAGCCGATGCGGGATTAGCCTGAACCAATGCGGGATTAGCCTAGACCAATGCGGGATTAGCCTAAGACAAGCCTTACGCTTATCTTCCACTTTGGGACTCAGCGTTCTGCCGAGGTTTGCCCCGCCATGGGTTTGCCCCGCCATTGGGTTTGCCCCACCATCGACTCTACGGTGCCTCACTTTAAAGGAACATTTATAAGGCGAGACTGTCCGCGGAATATAACATTAAAAGAAAACAGGGAGTGAAATCATGGACTTCATATATATATATATTAATTTGTGCTTTGAAATCTTTAGAATATAGTTTCATAACTAAGGAATAGAATTAAAGATCAAAAACTAGTTTAACATTTTCATGCACTCGTTAGACTCTTGACTTAAGGCTCTTAGTCATGGAATTCTTCTTGTCATACTTACCATAGCCATGTTCTTTCCTTTACATCGTCGTTATCATTATCGTCATAGAAGTATTCTCGTTAAAGTAGTTACAACACTTATCCTTGCAAGTTCTAGGACATTTAGACATTTCTTTCACAATTCATGCACTTTTGGTTCAATCTTCTTTGAATGAATAGTAACTATTTTCAATCTCGGATTTCTAGGAAAGGGATTGTCCCCGAGGTACGTATTCAAGCCTACTACATCTAAGACATGCCAAGAAAGGAAGGGGAAACCTTACATACCTCTTTCCGCTCCTTTTGCTATTCCAACTTCAAGCTGCAAATCCGCCAAAATCTACAAATTGGTCATGTTTACCAAATATGATTAGTGCCTTTAGAATTGAAATCTTAAAATGACACTTGGCTACCGAAATTTCGGCAGCACTTCCCCAGTAAATACTCCATCCCACCAAGTCCGACTTGGCCAATTTCAACCAACGACAATCCGGGAATCCAACCCGGCCAAACTAACAACACAATAACAACAACCATACTAACAATCTCCATATTCAATTCAAGTTACATTACAACAACTCAATCAATATGCCACTTTCTTCAAAACCTTCTAACTCCAATGAAAACAATAATAATCTTATAATACATATTCCAACAACACCATACTAATATCATTGTCTTTCATTCATGTAAAAACATAATATTCAATTCAATTTAATTCGTACATCACTCCATCTCTAACCATTGAATCTTCATTATTCATCATATAATCCACAACACAACAACCAAGGTATACTAAATAAAATTAATTCACCACTTCCACATACACTACCATATTCGGCCATCACATTGGCACATGCATGTCCATGCATTTTCATCCATTTCTATATGTTACAACAACAACTAATACACCACATAAAATTAATCCGTTCTTTCTATACCACAACACATACAAACGGCCAACACTACTCCATACGGCTATTATTCCAATATGTTATATTCATGGTTTTTCATTCATTTTACACTATGGATTTCACAATACTACAATCAAACTAACAAGATAAAATCAATCCATTGCTTCTACACCACCACTACCACATTCGGCCATACCACCAACATCACCTACTTCATGAATTTCATGGATTTCTTCATTCTACAATACTCAACCACATGCACAAACATCCATAACATCAAAAGGGAATGGATTCTTACCTTTTTCTCTTATCTTCCTTCTTGGATAGGACTTGCAACTCACAAGAATATGTGGTTTCTTGCTCCAATGACTACTCCACTTTGCTAAGAACCTTTTAATTAGTAGAAAATAATTTTTTGAAGAAAATTTTCTCAAGGTTCTTGTTGAACCTTGCTATGGCCGAATGGCCGTGTTGTTGGTTCTCTCTTTCTTCTTTTTTTTTTCTCTCTTTGTTCTCTCCTTGTCTTCCACTCTCTTGAACTTAAAAGATGACCACTCACCTATATATATAATTATATGATCATGTGAGGGGCACATGCCCTCTCTAGAATTTTCTTTTCTTTTTCCTCTTTCTTTTATTTTCTAGAATTTTCCTCCATTTTTTTCTTGAACTTTTTCTTAAATAAAAAGATGACTTCTTTGTCATCATTTTCATCCTTTTTCTTCACATGGCCAAAATGGCCCTTCAAGAATTTTCTTGAGTCTTTGTGGAATTACCATTTTACCCCTAGCCTTCCATATTATTCCCATAATGCCACTTTGCAACTTTTCCCTTTTTACCCTTAGGCTTTCTTAATATTTCCATACTAATAATGTTCATAAATAATATTCGTGGCCCACTTGCACATTAAAATAATTTTGGAAATAGTCTTGCCTTTTACTTCTCGCAATATCCGATCGCGCGAAATATGGGCTATAACAAAAGCTCAGCCTTAACATTTATATTATAAGACTTTCCTTTATATCTGATTCATGTCTGAAGTTTCAAAAGAAGTTTGAGATAGATTTGAAAGATGATTTGAGTTCTGATGTGCCTTTAACTGTATGAAAATGATTGACCAATTGGAAATGGAATTGCTTTGAACCTGGGGGGTTGATGTTCAATTTGATTTTAAACTCTTAAGTGATTTAAATGTTCAACTTTTGTCAAATGTTAGTGTCTAAAAGGATTCAACCTGACTTTACGTAGTTAGGATTCCAAAACTAAGTTGATTAGAAGCTGTTAATTTATATGATTAATTAGGGGTCTAGATGAGACTTAGTTTAAGGGGGCAGTGTCAAACCACTCTTGTCCATAAGTTTTGGTGATTGGTGTTAGGTATGAGAATAAGGTAAAGGGGGTGAGGTTGCTTTAGGAAAGTAAAAGGTGAGCTTAGGCATGAACTGGAGGTGATGACCAGTGGGGCCTTTGATCCCTTTTTACTGAAAGTAAGGTCCAGGAAAGGGATGGGGAGGTGATGACCTCACCCTATCCTGTTCCTCTTTCAAGACCCTGAGGCTTCCTTATCTTCCTAGACCTTGTCCTCATGACTGTGGGGGTTCAGTGAGTTCTGGGAATTGGTCAACGGTGGTTTGTCATGCCTTGGGATGGGAGGGGGGGGGGTGAATTTGTTACACCCCTCATTTTCATTGCAAGAAAGTCCTTGGCTTATTGGTGGTTCATACCCTTAGTATGGAGATCCACACCCGAATTGTCGAGATATTAAATGCCTTACCTCACGTATACCAAAGTACAAGTATATGTTCTTTACCATACGGTAGGATTATAGGTCAAAAGAATTGAATCGACGCGAGTTGGAATGACTTAGGAAAAAAACCTACAGAACCAGTCGCCTTTGATGGGCCGTCGACACATCGACTAGCCGCCGCCTCTGAACTTTCAAGTGGCAGGTTGATGGAGCACGTCGACACGTCGATGAGCCGTCGACCCATCCGTCAACCCTCATCGCTGGAACTTTCTAGTTCCACCTATATATATGCAACCCCACGTTTTAATTCATTATTTTCCATTCCTCAAACTAGAGAAAACCCTAATATATTTCCTCTCTACATTTCCCATCAAATTAGAGAAGTTTAGTGAGATCCGAGCCCCGTAAACTCGAGCTAGTGAAGAGAAAGTTATTCCTAGGGTTCCATTGAAGTTGTTGAGCTTAGGAGTTGGAGTTGAAGTTTGATTTTTGGAGTTCTAGTCCCTTCAAGGCATGCATAAGATTCTTATCTTTGTTTTTGAGTTAAGTACCAAGAGTTTTAGTATTCTAAGGTGAAGAAAGCATAGTTATGAAAGTGGTAAGTTATTTGAGTTAGGTTGAGGCTAGGGGGCTATTTTGGGATGGAATTGACTATATTTGAGTTATGAAGATGTTAGTATTGTGTTGTTGATGTTGGGTTGAATTGGAAATTGAGGGATTGATAAGTTTACAAAGGAAATGCTGTCCGAAATTCGTTAAGCTCTTTTCGTATTCGAATTGGATAGTAAGTGATGTAAATGGTCTAATTGTGGAATATATTCTCTTAATTGTAGACTTACGAGTTCGGGAAGTAAACGTTGGACAATTAGATACGCTTCAAGGTATGTTAAGGCTATCCTTTCCTTCATTTTGGCATGATCCTTATGATATGAGCGAACAGACAAATGAACGAACTTCCATATTACTCTACTCTTAGAAGCCTTAGCAGTACCTTAGACTTTGATGTTCCTATACCCCTTGTTATGATTGTTCCTTCTGTTCTTAGGTCTCGAGGTTTCGTATATTGATGATGTTAGCTCAAAAGATGTCTATTAGAGGTAGTACGACCTTATGTCACTCCGAGAGTTCTAGTTACTCATTGCACTTATACATTGCATTCATTTATACATATGCACATTGACCCATGACCAGAAGGCGTTATATACGCGTATATTATATGTATATGGGGTATGGGGAAAGGGATAGGCATTATATACGCATTACCACCTGATCAGCTGGTGCACAATGATGATGATGATGATGATGGCTGCAGAGAGGCCGATGGGATATGATATATAGATCGGGTTGTACGTTTCTCAGCACTAACGTATATATAGATCGGGCTGTACGTTTATCAGCACTAACAGTTATACTATCACCTATGCATATCATATGCCCTCAGAGGCACTTTCATGTTATACAGAGTTATACAGATGTTCCCAGATGTTCAGCCACAGATGCATTCAGATATGGAGATTTGCTTTCATGTTTCAGATGTCTTTCATGATCTTATGTACTTGTTATTCTTATGCCTTACATACTCAGTACATTATCCATACTGACTCCCCTATTGCTCGGGGGGCTACGTTCATGCCCGCAGGTTCAGGTAGACAGATAGGCGGTCCAGCTCAGTAGGACTTCTACTCAGCGGTAGTCAGTGCGCTCCACTCGATCCGGAGCCATAGTTCATTTGTGGTATGCTATTTTTTTGACATGTATATATGGGTATGGATTTTGTGGCCCTCGTCCCGTCCTTTTTTTCATTATGTATTCCAAAAGAGAGGTCTGTAGACAGTTGTTTGTAGATGTCATGTGATGTAGCTTTGCCGGCTCCTATTCTTTTTTGTACAGCATATGTCGCATCCTAATTGGCTTTGCACTCGTTATTTCGATATATGCATATATATATATATATATATATATATATATATATATATATATATATATAGGTGGTTGTGAGTTCTTGATGTTGTTCTTTCAGAGTCAGCACAGTTCAGTTATGAGTCAGATATGGGCCACCCAATTGTTCGGTGATAGCTAAGCAAGTGTAGGGGTGTCTGGTCAATAGAGGTCAGGCACTCATCACGACTCATCGGCATGGGTCGTGACAAAATTAGTATCAGAGCAATTCCGTCCTAGGGTTATCTACAGACCGTGTCTTGTAGAGTCTTGTTTATAAGTGTGTTGTGCACCACACTTATAGACAGGAGGCTACGGGACATTTAAGATGTTGTCATTCTTTCTCTCTTAGATCGTGCGATAGAGCCGTGTGTTAAGAGTTCACTTTCTAATAATTTGTTTTGATTTCAGCGATGCCTCGAAAGAAAGCTACAGCTGCCCAGAAGAGCAAGAGAGTGGCTGGTGAGGCTATTAGCCATACTCAGCAGACTACCAGGGCTTGGGGCGAGTCCCAGAGTGAGACCCCATCTCAGACTTCGCATACCCCGCCTCCAGCACCTGCCCCAGTGCCTCCAGTCCCTCAGCCAGATGCACCGGGTCAGGATATGCGGGATGCTATATAGTTGTTGACTAGATTGGTAGCCGCTCAGGCTCAGCACCAGGGAGTTGGTATTGATCAGGTAGACCGAGCCAGTAGTGCGAGGGTTAAGAATTTTCTTGGTTTAGATCCCCGCAGTTCTCCGTGTTGAGGCAGAATATGGACCCCTAGGATTTTATTGAATGCATGCAAAGGACTCTGAGGGTCATGCATGCTAATAAGGTTGAGCCAGTGGAATTGGCTTTTTATAAGCTCTGTGATGTTGCAGTGCAGTGGTACCAGGCGTGGGAGCTATCTAGGGGAGAGGATTCCCCTCCAGCCGTTTGGAGAAAGTTTTCGGATGCTTTTATTGATCATTATTTACCACCAGAGGTTCGGCTGGCCGGAGCAGACAAGTTTTTACACATTTATCAGGGCAGTATGAGTGTTCAGGAGTATAGTGTATATTTTGATTCATTGGCTAGATATGCCCCAGCTATGGTGGCTGAGATGGAGGACCGAGTTCATCATTTTGT
>NC_081352.1:1082473-1170234 GCF_029784015.1 Lycium ferocissimum
TACATACCTTGATGGTGTCTTACGCTTGTCAAATCTCACTTCCCGTTTCGTCCAAAAACTCGCAAATGGTCATCTTTACCGGCTACTATTCATGCAAGCTAACATTTAAATCTTGTTATACTTGGCCTCTCAAATTTCGCAAGAAGACTTCCCCTATAAATATGGCCGCCCCGAGATTCAACTCGGCTCAAAACAACCAACAACAACCCAACAACAACATCAATAATCACAATGAAACACAACATAACATAAATAGTCTTCTTTCTTCATAAAGCAACGACTTCCAAACTAACTTCACCTTTTCAAACCAATATCAATATTTTCATACTCATTTACTCTCATTCTAAGACCATCGAATACAATTCAAGAACATTTCACATTATTTCACAAATTATACCAATATTCCACCGCGACCATAATTCGTTCAAACTTCCAAACTTTCAACATAAACTTCCATAACATATTTTTACCTTTCGATTCCATTAACCACCATCATGATTTACATCTTACAATTTCATTCCCATAATTACATAAACTATAATAGAATCACATACTTTAAAGACAACAACTTAACAACCAATTCTCCATGTTAACTTAAACCATTGTTCTTCCATTTACTTCATAAGCCTTTAATGACACAATTAACATAACAAACAAAAATTAATTCATTACATTTTCCATGTCCCATACCTCACGGCTCCACCTTCATATTTTCCAACTTTCACTAATTCATTCAACTTTCATTCCCAACATAAATTTCACAACAATCACAACTAAAATACAACACAAAATTCAACATCATCCCACAACATAGGTTCGGCCACATGCACCCATGTATTTCCACCATGCAAACTTCCATATTATTATATATTCTACTCATTTACACATACTACAACACGAACAAACCTTCAAAACATAATTATAAGAGATGAATTCTTACCTTCCTCTTCAAGTTTCTTCACTTAATCAAGTTGTCCACTTGAAGAAACAAGTGCTCCTTTTTCCAAAACAATTACACCAAGTTGTAGAGCACCCTCAAGTTAGTAGGATTATCACAAAACAATAATTTTTGGATCAAGATTTGGAAGGCAAAAATTTTCTTTCTCTTCTCTTCTCTTCTTTCTCTTATGGCCAAATGGCCTTCTTCTTTTTTTTCTCTTCTTTTCTTTTGATTTTTCTTGAATTCTCTAGATGATTAGGCTTCTTATGTAAGCAAGCACATGATCATCACATGCATAATTAATCCAATGTACGGCTTGGCTACTTATGGACTATGGCCGGTTGGGCCTCCCTCCTTGGGCTTCCATTTTCATTTTATTTCTTGGAGCCCAATTGACTAAAATCTTGTTTTATAGTTTCCGAAACAAATTTCCAAAATTCCAATTTTGCCCTTAGGCCTTCTCCAACATTCTAGCATCCAAGTTTCCATAACCGGCATACACCTACCAAGAAAAATTCAAACATGGCCTCCTTTCTCATAAATTACAATTATTTCGAATTTTTCGCTTATGCAAAAAGGCGGGATATAACAATGCCCTTCGTGAGTCCATTCACTTGTACGCTAAGGGGAAATTTCCGAGGTGTAACATTCTTCCCCCCTTTGGAACATTCGTCCTCGAATGTTAAATCGCTAGGAATTCTAGAAAAATTTCGCCAGAGTTTCCCCTGTAATATGGCGTTACCATCCTGTCACAACAACCCATAATATCATCGCCTCACAGGGCCACAACACAACAACAATATAAATTGGCCACACACGACCCATATACATAAAAGTAAAGCATACATACCTTATCATCTCGATGTTTCCTCATAGATCTCTTCTGGGGGTTAAAATAAATGCGGATATGTAGATTTCATCTTCTCTTCTGCCTCCCAAGTCATTTCTTCTCGATTGTTGTTTCGCCATAAGACCTTAACTGAAGCCACTTCCTTATTTCGAAGTTTTCGTACTTGCCTGTCTAATATGGCAATAGGTACTTCTTCATAGGTTAGCTCTTCTGTAATCTGAACATCATCGGCGGCACAATCTTCGTGATCTCCTACGAATTTACTTCGAGGCATTGATACGTGGAATACTTTGGATGAACTAATTCAAGCTCAAGGCAAATCCAATTCATAAGCTACTTGACCCACTTTGCGGATGATTTTATAGGGTCCAATATATCAAGGACTTAACTTCCTTTTCTTACCAAATCTCATCACCCCTTTCATTGGTGACACTTTTAGAAACACCCAATCATTAACTTGAAATTCTAAATCTCACCGGCGGTTGTCCGCATAAGACTTTTGGCGACTTTGGGCTGTCAATAATCGATCTCGGATCATCTTGACTTTCTCTACAGCTTGCTGAATCAACTCGGGGCCTATTAACTGCACTTCTCCGACATCAAACCATCCAATTGGCGATCTACATTTCCTCCCATATAAAGCTTCATACGGAGCCATTTGGATACTGGAATGGTAGCTATTGCTATATGCAAATTCGATTAGGGGCAAGTGGTCATCCCAGCTACCACTAAAATCTAGTACACATGCTCGTAGCATATCCTCCAAGGTCTGTATAGTACGCTCGGCTTGTCCGTCAATTTGCGGATGAAAAGCCGTGCTGAGCCTTACTTGAGTACCTAGACCCTCTTGAAAGGATTTTTAGAACTTAGCTGTAAACTGTGCTCCTCTGTTTGTGATAATAGATATCGGAATCCCATGAAGTCTCACAATCTCCTTGATATACAATCTCGCATAGTCTTCTGCTGAGTAAGTGGTTCTGACTGGGAGAAAATGAGCTGCTTTTGTCAATCTATCCACAATCACCCATATAGAATCATACTTTCCTCGAGAGCGGGGAAATTCTACAATAAAATCCATATTGATCACTTCCCACTTCCACGTAGGAATTTCCATTGCTTGCAATAGTCCTCCTGGCTTTTGATGTTCTACCTTTACTTGTTGGCAATTTGGACATTGGGCTACAAATTCTGCTATGTCTCTTTTCATGCCATCCCACCAATACATCAATTTAAGATCATGATACATTTTCGTCGCTCCGGATGAATAGAATACCGAGAATAATGAGCTCTCTTTTCCAGAATTCGACGACGCAACTCTGCAATGTTTGGAACACATAACCTGCCTCGGTATCTGAGAACCCCATCTGCTAAAACTTCAAATGGTGACTTTTCTTCTAGGAACTGCACACCTTTATAATACTTCAATTTGGGATCCTCGCATTGGCGCTCTTTTATCTCTATGTCCAAGGATGAAACTGTGGGATCGTTAACACTAACTCCAGCATCGCCTGAATCAATTATACATACTCCAAGATTTGCTTTATGGAGTTCATGAATCATTTCCTTCCTTTCCGGGGGTACTTCACATAAGCTACCCATTGATCGACGGCTAAGCGCATCCGCTACTACATTTGCCTTTTCGGGGTGGTACAAGATGTTCACATTATAATCCTTCAATAGTTCTAACCATCGTCGCTGCCGCAGATTCAACTCCTTCTGTTTGAAAATGTATTCGAGACTCTTATGATCTGTATAGATATCAACATGCAAGCCATACAAATAATGTCTCCACAGTTTCAAGGCATGAATAACTGCAGCCAATTCGAGATCATGAGTTGGGTAGTTCTTTTCATGTTTCCACAGCTGCCTCGAAGCATAAGCAATGACTCTTCCATGCTGCATTAATACACATCCTAGTCCAACACCGGAAGCATCACAATACACAACATAGCCATCCGGCACTTCTGGGAGTGTTAAACCGGAGCCGAGGTTAACCCTCCTTCAACTCTTGGAAGCTATGCTCACAAGCGTCATTCCACCGAAATTTTGCCGACTTTACGGGTTAATTTTGTCAATGGGGCTGAAATAGATGAAAAGCCCTCTACAAATCTTCTATAATAACCTACGAATCCCAGAAAACTACGAACTTCTGTAGGCGTCGTAGGCCTTGGCCAAGTCTTCATAGCTTCAATTTTCTGAGTGTCGACTCTAATGCCATCATCTGAAATAACATGACCCAAGAATGTCACCGAATTTAGCCAGAACTCGCACTTTGAAAATTTTGCATACAACTCCCGAGTTCGAAGAATTCCAAGGACAATGCGCAAATGATCTGCATGTTCTGATTCTGTGCGAGAATACACTAGAATATCATCAATGAATACTATTACAAATAGATCCAAGAAAGGCCTGAATACATTATTCATCAAATTCATGAACACTGCCGGAGCATTAGTCAGCCCAAACGACATTACTCGAAATTCATAATGGCCATATCTTGTTCTGAAAGCTGTCTTGGGAACATCTTCTTCTCTAACTCTCACTTGATGATAACTGACCTCGCATCTATTTTGGAAAACCACTTGGCACCACCGTAGCCGATCAAATAAATCATCAATTCTTGGAAGGGGATACCATTCTTTATCGTCACCTTATTCGGCAATTGCCTATAATCAATACACATTCGTAGGGAGCCATCTTTCTTTTTCACAAATAAGACGCGGCGCTCTCACGGTGATGAACTGGGTCTAATGAACCCCTTTTCGAGCAAATCTTTCAACTGTGCCTTTAGCTCTTTCAATTCTGCCGGTGCCATTCGATAAGGAGGAATAAAAATAGGCTCGGTATCCGGCAACACATCAATGGCGAAGTCAATCTCCCTTTTTGGAGGAAGGCCTGGAAGTTCATCTGGAAATACATTCGGGAATTCATTCACTACCGGAACAGATCGAAAAGTTAGAGACTTTGCTTCCGTATCACGAACTCGGACTAGATGATAAATATAGCCCTTGGCTATCATCTTTCTTGCCTTAAGGTAGGAAATAAACCTACCTCTTGGAGATGCTGTATTACCTTTCCATTCAAGCACGGGCTCTCCCGGAAATTGAAATCGGACTAATTTCATTCGGCAATCAACATTAGCATAGCATGAGGCCAACCAATCCATACCCATTATAACATCAAAGTCTAGCATCTCTAGCTCAACTAAATCAGCTTTGGTTTGCCGATCACATACCACAATTATACATTCTTTGTACACTTGTTTAACTATTACGGGATCACCAACCGGAGTAGACACCTCAAAAGGTTTAATTGGCTCGGGTTTCACCCCAATGCGGTTAGCAACGTATGGAGTAATATATGATAGCGTAGATCCCGGATCTATCAATGCATACACATCATGAGAAAATACAGACAATGTACCTGTAACCATATCTGGGGACGACTCGTGATCCTGTCGTCGTGGGTTTAAAGCATATAAGCGAAGTCTGCCGTGTGGCACCAAGTAGATACTCCCCCTCGGCCTCGATCTCGGCCTGCTAGAATCTGGGGAGTCTGCCTTGTCGGACACACTGATGAAGAACTAGCCGCTGATCCTGTGGGCTGGACCCCAACTCTGCCGCACATCGACGGGAAATCTCTCATCATATGCCCTACCTGACCACACGCATAGCAAGCATCTGAACCCCCGGCGGCACCGCCGGGGATCGTAATCTACCGCACCGTCGCATCGCGGTACTGGAGGTCTCCTCTGACTATAGTCTCCCCTAAACTGAGAACCTGGAGCCCTCGAACTCTGGCCCTGTCCTGAGCGGAAAGAGCGGTCAAATCCCCTGCCTGTAAGTCTGGGAGGTGCACTCATCACTGACTGGCCTGAGTGCCTAGAATATAACTGCCTTAATCCCCCTCTATAATCACTACTTGTGCCCATAGATCTGGCCCTTTTGCTTTGCCCTCTATCAACATCACGGTCACCCCTTTGCGGAGGTTGTTGTCCTTCAAGATTTTGGGCATGGGCTTGAATGCGGAAAATATCCATCCCATTTTTCAATGAAGCTGTCAAACAATCCTTGAATAAATGTGGCCCTAAGCCACTCACAAACCTATGCACCCTATCGCCCATGTCGGCCACCATAGTAGGAGCATATCTAGCCAAAGAATTAAATTGAAGGCTATACTCCCGGGGCATGTTACCCTGCTTCAAATTTAAGAATCTATCCGCTCTAGCTCGGCGGACCTCGGGCGGCAAATAATGACGAATGAAAGCATCCACAAATTCTTGCCACACGGGAGGAGGCGCATTCTCTTGCCTCGACACTATCCAATTATAGTACCATAGGACCACCACATCTCGAAGTCTATATGATGCCAACTCCACTGATTCAGTCTCAGAAGCATGAAAAATCCGCAATGTCCTTAGCATCTCATCAATAAAGCCTTGCGGGTCTTCATCCGGTTTTGACCCAAAGAATTCCGGAGGATTTTGGCTCATGAAGTCACGGGCTCTAGTACTAGTTGAACGATCACTCGGGCTCGTATTCTGTCGCTGTGCCTGAGCGGCAACTAACTGTGTCAATAGATTAATGGCCTCGGTCACTTGTTGACCCGAAGTAGCCGGTGGAGGAACTGGGGGCATAGGGGCTGGAACAGAAGCCCTTTCTTGCTCTTCCGTAATAGGCGGAGTAGTGGAGGTATTAGATGGAGCCTCGTTATGGGATTCATCCTCATCTACATTCATAGGTGGTTCTCTTTCTGCCCGCCTCTTCGTCACACTCTTGCCCTTCTGGGCGGCTTTAGCTTTTCCTTTTGGCGGCATTTCTGAAATCACAACATACTCATTAGGGAGGATTAAATCTCATACACGGCTCTATCTATTACACCCCCAAGTTTCGGTACATTGAGATTTATTAGGAGTTAGCTAGTTAACTATAGACACCGGAGTTATTGTCGAAAGGATGCAAGATCATTGGTGCTCGTTTTGCAATACAAAAGTCCGAGTTCGTGCAATAGGTTATGGAAGGACGGGAAAACAAGTGAACTAAGGAGATTAAGCTTCCGAGGCTTTGAAGGAAAGTTAAGGGCAAGGCCATTTTCCGGTTTTGATTTAATACGCAAGTCGCTTATAAATATTATTGGCATGGAATATTAAGGGCAAACTTGGAATTCGAAAATTATTATTATTAGTTCATGGAAATTATTATTAGCTCATGACTTTTTTGAGAAGCCAAGTGGCCGTGGGTCCCACCCATGGTTGGCCAATTATCTTAAGCCATGAAGATGTACATGTGGTCATCTTATATTTGAAGGATTAAATGTACATGTGGACAAGATGACTAGGCAAGCAAGAAAATTGGTCATCTTTTATGACTTAAGAAAAATTCTAGAAACTTGGAGAAGAGGAAAAAAAAAAAGAAAAAAAAATTGCACATGACCGGCCATGTGCATGTGTATATATATATATATATGTGTGTGATGAATAATACAAGGCAAGTCATCATATTCTTCCCCTTAGAAAAATTTAGAAGCTTGGAGAAAAAGAGAGAAAAGCCATTCGGCCAAGAGAGGAGCCGAGCAAGGGCAAGAAAAAGTGATCAAAAAAAATAATTCTCTCTAGCAATTCCACTCCTTAGAAGGTGCATGACAACGTAGTGGAGTCGTTGGAGTAGTAAGAACAAGCGTCGATTCAAGGTGCAAATCATAGCCAATTTGAGGAACTAAGTGAAAGAGGTATGGTTCAATCCTATTTTTCATATGTTATGCATTGTTCGTGTATGTTGTGGAGTGTGAAAACGAACGAAATCCATGAAATTGTGGTGTTGTTGTGGTGGCCGTGTAGGTTGCCTTGGCCGTGTGTATGCCATGTGTGTAAGAATGATGAATTCATTTTACTTAGTCTTGTAGTTGTGTTTGTTGTAGATTCTATGATGAAAATGAATGTTTGATGACTCATGTTGACGTTGCAATTGTTGTGGGCTGTTTTGGAAAGTAATATGATGTTAATATAGGTTCTTGTGTTCATAAGAATGATGATTGTTAGCATGCGGATTATTGGTGTAGTTTATGAATTCGGCAGAACAAGTAAATGGTTGAATAGTGAATTGACTAGTTATGGAAATTGAAAAATAGCGTGTGGGCTGTTTTATGGAATACTTTGATATGGAAAATGATATTATTGATGTTGGTATTGTTGTTGTTGTTGTTGTTGGTTGATGAATTAAGAATTCGGGCTAGGCACCTAAACAGGGGAGATGCTGCCCGATTTTCGATAGAATATAAAATAGTTTAAGTTGGAACTTGAGATAAGTATGTGATACGGAGACTAACATTAGTGTGAATCCTCTCGAATGTAGATTTGTGAGCTCGGGCGGATAGACGTAGCCAATAGGAGGTCGAGCAGGTATGTTAAGGCTCGCCCCTTTCTTTCAAAGGCATGATTCTTAGATTACGATTTCATAAATGCTTCCATAACTTTGTTATTGTCAAAAGTTAGAAGTCTATAATTCCAAGGCATGATTTATTTTCCCGATGACCCGTAAATGCTTTCTAAAATGTCCGTATCTTTCCAAAATGGGTTTATGACTCCGTAAGCTTTCATGACAACTCGATGGATAGGTTTTACAATGACAACGATAATGTCAAAAATGAGAATATTTTCCTACGATGAATATGATGATGATGATTCTATGTTTAAAGGTTCCAAGTTTATGATTTCAATGACGATATGAGAATGTTGAGCTATTTCTTGATTTCTCAATTTTATTCATGAATGATGACTATTTTTCAAGGATTCCAAAGTATATGAATTGATGCCTTATGATCCTATTTTATGTTTCCTCGTGAAGCTATTATTCATTGACAGTCTCACCTTATAATAATCGTTCCTCCAAAGTGAGACAAAGCGACCACGATTAATCCATAACATGATCGGAGGCTACCGACCTTACGTCACTCCGATAGATACGTGACTTTCTTTGGGCTCGCATGCATGCTACTTATATGATATATGAATATGATATATGTAAATGTATATGGGGAATATGGGAAAGGGCGAGAGCGTTATATACGCGTAACCACCTGATCAGTTGGTATAATGTGACATGATACCGTCCCGGACGCGGGATGCCCGGACGCGGGATATGTGGTTATGGATCGGGCTGCACGTTCCGCAGCAATATATTATATGGATCGGGCTGCACGTTCCGCAGCAATATAATATAATATATATATATATATATGGATCGGGCTGCACGTTCCGCAGCACTAAGCATGCATGGTACCCACCTAAAAGGCACTCAGATGTACAGGTTACTCTTTATCTCATGATATGTTCCATATTTTTGACTTATTACTATTCATGCTTTGTATCCTTCCATATGTTGTTACTCATGCCTTACATACTCAGTACATTGCTAGTACGACGTCCCTTCTGTGGACGCTGCGTTCATGCCCGCAGTAAACGGAGTAGACGCATCCGATCCCTAGGAGCTCCACCGGCATATTGGGAGCACTCCGGCAGGTTGTTCCGGAGCCGGTTTACCGGTACTACTTTTGTGTACATATTTGGGCACGGTGGAATCCGGCCCCGACTTGTGGATATATGTATCTTATTTAGAGGCTCGTAGACGTACGTGTACGATCAAATGTTTCGTAGTCCCGCTCGCCCTTATGGTTGTATAATCTTTTGGTAAAACCTCGACACTCGTTCACGAGTATGCTATTGATGATTATGTTGAGTAAGATATGATTGTATCGTCCATATGGCCAACTCAGTAGTATGAATAGAATACATGATAAGAGGTGCCGGTATGATATTAACGGGTACCCGTCACGGCCTCTGGTGGGGTCGTGACACTATCGCACGATCTCATAAGAAGAAAGATGGTCATTTTTCCTAAATGCCCTGCAGCCTATTGTTTATTAGCATGGCGTTCAACACACCATAAATAAGACTCTACTAGACACTGCTCGTAGACACTTCCTAGGACTGAACTGCTCTGATACCACTTCTGTCACGACCCAAACTACGGGCCATGACGGGTATCCGGGTCTAACCACCGAACACCACTCATCCCGTTATCTATATGCTCTCATTTATAGTACTTGCTCAAATTCATGGAAATATGCCATCATTTGAAACATAATTTCTTTTATAAACATAAGCCCTTCGGCTATCAAAATAATATATACATACACACGCACATACATATACATGTAACCCATGGGACCATACTACCCACACATGCGTATCTATGAGCCTGC
This sequence comes from Lycium ferocissimum, assembly GCF_029784015.1. Lineage (NCBI taxonomy): Eukaryota > Viridiplantae > Streptophyta > Magnoliopsida > Solanales > Solanaceae > Lycium > Lycium ferocissimum. Next base: position 1,092,523 of record NC_081352.1, read on the forward strand.
GGAATACTAGACATATGGACGGGACGGGACCCGTCGTGCCCAATAATGAATATGTACATATATGTACCAAAAGAATAATCAACGGCACCTCCGGAGAATGGAGTGCTCTCAAATCAGCCGCTAGCTCCTATGAGTCTGGGTCACCTCCCTGTCTACCTGTGGGCATGAACACAGCGTCCGAAGAAAAGGACGTCAGTACGAATATTGTACTGAGTATGTAAGGCATAAACAATAATAAATCATCAATGAAATAGGAAGGCATCAATGAAGGGAAAACTGTGACTGACTGAATCATAAAGGAAATCATACATGCATGGCTTACTCTCATAATCATCATCGTGTCATATATGCATAAATGTATAAACTGCCCGACCATACAGGTACGGTGTGATAATCAATAATATTAGCAATAGCATTAGCATTAGCCTACGTCCAGGCCTCCCGCGTCCGGGGTATCATCTCATACCGCCCACTAGTGGTGTCTGCCCATGCCATATGGCCATGGTGTATAGCTGCCCACCTTGGCGGTGACTGCCCGGCCAAATAGGCGCGGTGTGATATCATCATATGCTCATCATAGTATACTCATCATAATATGCTTATCATAACTCATCATAGTATGCTCATCATAATATACTTATAGCAATACATGCATAAGGACTCATAGATAATCATACTTTATCGGGGTGACTTAAGGTCGTGGACCCCCGATGTCATTACGAGCATTCATAAGTATTCTGCCTCACCTTGAAGGAACAAGCATAAGGTGAGTGTATCTAATGATCAACGTCAACGGAGTATGGATAACCTCTTTAACTTTATAGGAACATCATATTATAACTATAGCTTCTCTAGGCTTAAGCTTGTCGTTATCATCATCATCGTATTCATCTCATATCTATTATCTCGTATAGCTATTCATGAGCGAGGGCTTTTAACTTTCTTGGAGATAGGAACATTCATAGTAAAAGAGGAAATTCATGCCATAGGACTCATGCCTTAGAAAGAAAGGCTAGCCTCACATACCTTTGTCATTTAATTACTCTATCGCTTGCTCGTTCTCCTTTGTGCTCACGTCTTTACCTTCAGGAGAGTTCATATCGTCATTAGCTAGGCAATTACTAGAACGTGCTTCTTAAGGCTAAAGAAAATTGGGCAACGTTTCCTTTGTTTATACTACTTTCCGCCATATTCCATATCAACTCCCAACATTCATAACAACAATCTCAATATTACTAACAATCATCGTCATTCGTTCACCTTATTCGCGTTTCACAATTTCATCCCAATTCTCCATAATTATGGCCAAAGTCCATTATCACATTCTTTCTCATACAATACTCATTCCATGCTCTAAATGTCATTTATAACACATTTATAATCTTTACCTATCCATTTTCATGATTCATTTCAACTACTATTTCAAAATGACATTATTCACCCATTTGTAACCCATTTTCTATACTCTTCTATAATCCATGTGTTTCAACTTACTAATACTTCAAATAACATAGGAAGGTCATGAAACTCACCTTAGATGATGAAGAAACAAGCCTTGGATGATAATACACCTTTTTCACCAAAACCCTATTTCCACCTTCTTGGATTTTCTTGATTTGGATGACTTTAATGAGGTTTCCTTCACTTGATTTACTTGATTTCTTGTTGTTAATCCTTGATTCCCTTTGTTTTCTTATGGATGAGAAATATGGAAGGTTCTAGAGGTCTTGAGGGGTTGAAGACGTGAGTGGAAATGAAATAAATGAAATGGGCATCACTTATAAAGACTTAGAACATTTCAGTCGTCGGGAGTTCCACGGACTGTTCCACGGTCCATGGAACTGGTCGTGGTTCACGACCAGCCAGCCATCTTTTCTGCTGGCTGTTCCATGGACATATCCTTAGTCTGTGGATCATGATGCTGTCCGTGGAACTTGGCCGTGGAACTCACAGTTCCACCGGAATGGTTCCCGTCGCTTCGTTTGATCTCCAATACTTATGGAACCTTCTTAGCACTTGTTTATCACTTCATTATTAATCTAGGGGATGTTATAACTCTTCTCCACAACTTCCTTAAGGCACCATTAACTCAATACTCATGATTTTTGCCCAACACACTAACTTATAACTCGCTTTCCTTAACAACTTTCTTTCTTCAATCCGAATGTCTTTGGAAATCTTTATTAGGACTATCAATTATTATTTCTTGCTTATCCAAACTTCATATTCATCATGCCCTTCGTGAGTCCATTCACTTGTACGCTAAGGGGAAATTTCCGAGGTGTAACCATTTATCAAAAGTTTTGTAATTGACAAAATTTAAAGGGAGCCCTGCATCAGACATTCATGTTGCGAAAACACTTTCAATGTGATCCCTTAGCAACTTCTTGGTTTCATCAGGCTTTCCCATGCTTCCCTTTCCCCATGATGTTTGCGGGAAATAAAGATTGAGAGGTCCTTTCATCGCGGTCCGCACCGTGGATGATCCAATGGATGACATTTTTTTTGTTTTTCAGGGAGGAGGCGTCATTTCATCATCTTCATTTGTGAGATTAACCAAAGATGGTTTGTGCAATATTTGAGCTTTTATTATATTCTAACTCTAAAAATACGCTTTTGTGTCTTCCCTAATTTTAGGCGGACACGTTAGACATCATTTTACATTTTTTTACCCACCAATCAAATGTTGTTTGTGACAAGTAATTCCAACCTATGTCTCTTCTTTTGTCACTCTTTTTACTACCATCCAACTATGCCATTGAATCTATTGTTTATAGGTAAGAAATTAATGATTATTATACAACAAATCTAGGTTGAAAATTGAAGAGGAAAAACTATCAGAAGAGGAAAAACAGCGGAAAGAAAATAAAGGACAAAAACATAGGAGAAAAAATAAGAAGTTGCGCGAGGTTCTGAAGAAGATAGTAGAAGAAAAAACAAAGAATCTGAAGAAGGCAGAAGTTGCAGATTCGAAAGAAAACAAAGAAGAAGCCGAGGAGAAAAAAGAAAGAAGAAAGAACGTACCTACAAGAGTGAAGTTTTGCTCGATCGAGTACCAAAAATCCAGAGAAACAGAAGACGAAGTAGCGCAGATGCAAAAAAACCCTAGCTTAAGTCCCGTTATAACACATACTTTTTGTTTTGCTTCTTCTATCTCATTTTAAAACAAAAGGCGTCACCTTTATGCCCTCTTCGCTGTTACATCCCGTATTTTCATACGTTAAGGTGCATCATAGATTAATCGACATGAACTCCTCTGACTTTAAAGTAAAAAAGAGATTAAGTAAACCAGGACGAGTATAGTAGTAATATGGACAAAAAGGATAAAGTCCAAAAATAATTCAAGGCTTTAAAGTGGGACAATAAGGAATTGAAAATAATATTTTGTGTCCCGAAAGGTGCTACGGACTAGTGCTATACCTCAAGATCATTATTATAAGTGTAGGAAGTGTGTTAAAAATAATTTGATGTACAAACAATTTGAGATCAAAGAGTTACTCATGTGTGTTAGTTAAATTAGGAGTGTAGGGACAAAATGACAAAGAAAAGGAATTAAATAAAGACAAGAAAAAGAACTTACCATAATTAGGTGAGCACCTTTTCCACGTGGATGAATGTCACTAAATAAGGAAGTGACTCATTCATGAAATTGATGATGTGGTGGTTATGTAGGAGATGTTCAATTCATATATTTTTTTTAGGAGAAGTGGGCCCCACTGTCCAAAGGGGTTGGAGCTACATATTGGTTGAACTAAAAGTAATCTCTTAGGAGCATGGAGGTAGTAATGGACTTAGTAGTAGCCATGGTTGCTCTTCCTTCTGGTATGAAAAGTTTTTTTCTATTTGATTCTCCTTTGAAATCCCCGAGTTCTCGTCGTTCTCTCTCTCATGGTTATAGTAGTTGCGTGTTTCTTGAAAGTGCGGGGCAGAATGCACAGGTCCTTAAATGTATACGGTATTTAAAATTCTCCTACCTTTGTAGAAGAGACCATAAGGCTCATATTAGTACGTTTGTTGTGTAGGACTTACGGGACTGCTATCGAAAGTCGTAAAACTAGTTGCTGGGCATGTAGATGATGGTCATTGCTGTGTTAAAATTAGGGAAGAATATAGGGGGAAAGGGGTGGTTATTGGTTGCAAACCGACCTTACCGCTTGTCGTGTTGGGTACTAGTTTCGTTAATTGGCATCTGTAGGATTGTTGGTACGGTATTGGCTATATGGAGGTTGTTCCAAGTTAATTATGGTGGAATAAATATAGATCTTCTTGTTCTTGGTGTTATAAGCTTGAGGGGAAGCAATAGAAACATGGGAAATGTTGTCTGATTCATAATACGACAAGTTCGACATTTGATATACATGATATACCAACTATATTCTTAGACTAACGAGAGATGTTATAACTATTGTAGATTGAACCGCTAGACGAATTGCGATATTGGACTGGCAAGGGAGCTAACAAGATATGTAAGGTTTCTTTTTCTTTTCTTTCAAAGACCAATCTAACCGTACTAGCTAACGGATGTCCCCATAAGGAGAAAACTCTACTTTAATGCCTATACATCTCATGTTTCAATGTTTCGATATTTTACTTAGTTCATTTACACATGCTCTCTAGTTTTCCCAGGAGTTATATGTTGATGTGATAGTTACATAATGAATTCGGAGGCTACCGACCTTATGTCACTCCGATGGTCTCATATCATGTTCCACGAGTTCATCATGCATTAATATATACATACATATGTATACACACTATCTGCCTTAATTCCGTTCGTTAAATAATGGAGACTTTAGACTAACGATTCGAGTTTGCTATAAGTATCCGGTAACCCCAATATGGGTATTCTGAATAGACTATTCTGATATAGACGTTCCGATACGAGTAAGTTTGACATGAATATTCTGGTATAAGCAGTCCGTTGTAAATGCTCTGAAATAGAAATTCTGATATACGTATTCGGATATAAGTGCGTTAGCATGAGTATTTGACATAAGTATTTAGATATGAACATTCCCTGTAAGTCTTAATGTTCGCCGCACACGACTCGGATCGCTCGAAAAGTCCGAAGAGGTTTTTGTATATCAAGTGCTCATAACTTTCGATATTACTTCGGAAGAACCCGAGATTTGTTTCGAATCTTCGAATGACGAAAAGTGATTTGTCTACGAGTCCGGTCTTATATGCATATGTTTCGCACTACTCTGTTCGTGCGCGACTCAATGTGTCTTTCACTGAGTCCCGGGCCAGGGCACGTTATGACTTCATGCGTACGTCACGATACGATTCTGATTCACTGAGTCCCGGGCCAGGACATGTTCTCGTCCACTTCTGCATTATTCACCGAGACCACTCGTACTTGCGGACGGGACACGTTATCCGTATGTGATTATGATGAGATGTTGTGGGGACGGTGGCCAGGATGGCGTATGACTATTATTCACCGAGATCCGCAGTAGAGGGCCGGGACACGTTATGTACATATGATTCTGGTATGCATGATTGTATTTACCGAGTCCCTTAATAAAGGGCGGGACACGTTGTTTGCATATATGACATACGATTCTGCTATACATGATCCTATTCACCGAGTCCCTCATCGAAGGGCCGAGACACGTCATATACATATGAGATTTATGATTTTGACATACATTCTGTATTCTGTCCGATATATGTCAACTTCTGAGCCTTCTGTACGTTCTGTACTCTGTCCGATGTATATATATGTATGTATGTATGTATGTATGTATGTGTATGTATGTATATTTTACTTCTCCAAGTAGCGCTATAGGTGGCCGAGTAATGTACCTATTGTGCACACCGCTGCAGTTGGGTATGTTATGATGATGATGTTAGCCCCAGAGAGTGGCTTCATGATGATATGCAGCCCCATAGTGTGGCTTATATATATGTGTGTGTGTGAGTGAGTGTGTATTTTAAACTAATGCATGCATGTCACATGTTCTCAGTGGTGCTCAGAGTTTTAGGTTACTTCTTCACTACCACTCTATACTTTATTTCCTTTACTTGTATATTCCTGCCTTACATACTTGGTACATTTATCCGTACTAACGTCCTATTGCTAATGTTACACCTGGGAAAATTTTCGTTAGCATACAGTGAATAGACTAGCGAAGGACATGACGTACACGATGTTTTGATAAGTAAGAAATAGCCTTTAATGGTCCTAATTAAGATTTCCAAAGACAATCGAGGTAAGAGGAGAAAGTTGTTAAGGAAAGCGAGTCATATGTTGTGTGTCGGACAAGAATTTTGAGTATTGAGTTAATGACATTCTAATGATAATTTGAGGAAGACTTATAATGTCCCTTAGATTGGTATTGAGGTGTTAAGCAAGTGTTAAGGTTCCATAAGGATCGGAGATCAAACGAGTCGACGAGAACAAGTCTCGGTTAGCTGGGCAACATACGGCTAGACATCTTGGCCGTATAAAATTCACGGACCGTATGTCCAGCCGTAGGTTCAGCCCAGAATGGCATCTTCACTGGACCAAACATACGGTCAGTGAAAAATATACGGACCGTATGTTGGTCCGTATGTTCTGGTCGGGTCTGATTATGAATTAATATAAGGGACCTCTCTTCCATTTCATTTTCACTCCACAAGTCAAGAACTCTCTAGAACATCTTCTCCACTCTTCACCTACAAGAACACAAAGGAAATTGATGATCAACTTCATCAAACCAACATAAATCAAGAGTGTGAAACACATTAAAGCCATCCAAGCCAAGAAATCCCAAGAGAAGTGAACTAGGGTTTTGGTGCAAGAGGTGTATTGCCACTCAAGGCTTGTTCCTACAATATCTAAGGTAAGTTTTATGATGTTTTCATGATGTTTAAGATATTGAGAAGCTGAAACACTTGGATTGTACTAGAATATAGAAAATGGGTCATAAATGGGGAAGAGTGTCAATGTTGAGTAGTAGTTGAAATGAATCATGAAAATGGATATGTTGAGATTGTAAATACGTTATAAATGACATTTAGAACAAGGAATAAGTATTGTATGAGAAAGAATGCGATAGTGAACTTTGATCATGATTGTGGAGAATTTGAAGAAAAATTATGAAATGTGGATAACGCCAATGGATGATGATTGTTGTTTATGATATTGTGACTGTTATTATGAATGGTTGGGAGTTGATATGGAATATGGAGAAAGTCGTATAAACAAAGGAAATGCTGCCCAATTTTCTCTAGCTTTAGTAAGCACGTTCTTGTAATCATTTAGCTAATGTCGATACGAATTCTCTTGAAGGTATAACGTGAGCATTAAAGGAGAACAAGCAAGCGATAGACTAGTTAAACGACGAAGGTATGTGAGGCTAGTCCTTTCTTTCTAAGGCATGAATCTTATGGCATGAATTTCCTCCTTTCTCATGAATGTCCTATCTTCAAGAAAACTAAGAGCCCTTGTTCATGAATAGCTATATGAGACAAGAGATACATCATGAGTACGATAATTATGATAATAAGTTTAAGTCTAAAGATACTAGAGCCCATAATATGATGTTCTTATAATGTTAGTGATGTTGATTATTATATACACTCACCTTATGCCAATTCCTTCAAGGTGAGGCAGAATGTTCATGAATGCTCCATAATGTAATCGGGGGTTCACGACCTTCTATCACCCCGATAAAGAATAGTTATCTCCAAGTTTCCATGTATGCACTATGATGAGCATATGATGATGATATTACACCGCGCCTATATGGCCGGGCAGTCACCGCTAAGGCGGGCAGCTATACACCATGGCCAGAGGGCATGGGCAGACACCACTAGTGGGCGGCATGAGTTGGTACCCCGGACGCGGGAGGCCTGGACGCAGGCTAATGTTATGGATTATCACACCGTACCTATATGGTCGGGAAGCTTATACATTTATGCATATATGATATGATGATGATTATGACAGTAAGCCAGCATGCATTATTTCTTTTATGATTCAGTCAGTTATAGATTGCTCCTCATTTGATGCCTCCTCATTTCATTGATGTTTCATTATTGTTTATGCCTTAAATGCTCAATACAATGTTCGTACTGACATCCGTTTTCCTTGGACGTTGTGTTCATGCCCACAGGTAGACAGGGAGACGGTGCAGATCCACAGAGCTATCGACGGATTACGGGGAGCCCTCCTTTATTCCGGAGGTGCTATTTTGAGACAGTATTTTGTGTACATATATTTTGGGTATGAAGGGGTCCTGTCTCGTCCATATGTCTAGTATTCTAGTAGAGGCTCGTAGATACGCAGTGTGGGTAGTATGGTCTCACAGTCTTTCATGTATAAGCATGTATGTATATTATTTTGATAGCCGAAGGGCTTATGTATATAAAGTAAATATGTTTCAAATGTTATTGGTTTTCCATGATTATGAGCATATATCATGAATGAGAGCAGATGAGTAACAGAATGAGCGGTGTTCGGGGGTTAGTCCCGGATACCCGTCATGGTCCGTAGCCGGGTCGTGACAGAAGTGGTATCAGAGCAGTTCAGTCCTAGGAAGTGTCTACGAGCCGTGTATAGTAGAGTCTTGTTTATGGTGTGTTGCGCGCCACGCTAATAAATAAGAGGCTACAGGGCATTTAGGAAAAATGACCATCTTTCTTCTTATGAGAACGTGCGATAGAGCCGTGTATAAGATTTGATCCTCCCTAATAAGTGTGCTATGATTTCAGAAATGCCGCCAAAGGGAAAGCTAAAGCTGCCCAGAAGGGCAAGACTACGACGAAAAGGCGGTCAGAAAGAGAGCTGCCAATGAATGTAGATGAGGGTGAATTGCATAATGAGGCTCAGTCTAATGCCTCCACTACTCCGCCTGTTACGGAAGAGCAAGAGGGCTTAGGCTCCAAATCACTATACCTCCGGGGCCCACCGGCTACTTCGGGTCAACAAGTGACTGAAGCTATTCATTTATTGACACAGTTGGTTGCCACTAAGGCACAGCGGCAGAATGCGAGCCCAAGTGATCGGTCAGCTAGTACCAGAGCCCGTGAGTTTATGAGTTTAAATCCTTCGAAATTCTTTGGTCGAATCTGTGGAGTTGGCATCGTATAGACTTCGAGATGTGGCGGTTCTATGGTACAATAATTGGATGGCATCAAGAAAAGAGAATGCGCCTCCTCCCGTTTGGCAAGAATTCGTAGATGCTTTTATTCGCCATTATTTGCCACCCGAGGTCCGCCGAGCTAGAGTGGATAGATTTCTAAATTTGAAGCAAGGGACTATGAGTGCCCGGGAGTATAGCCTTAAATTTAATTCTTTGGCTAGATATGCCCCGACTATGGTAGCCGACATGGGAGATCGGGTACATAGGTTTGTGAGTGGCTTAGGGCCACATCTGTTTAAAGATTGTTTGACGGCTTCGTTGCAAGATAGGATGGATTTTTCCCGCATTCAAGCCCATGCCCAAAATCAAGAAGGACAACAACCTCCGCAAAGGGGTGATCGTGATGTTGATAGAGGGCAACGCAAGAGGGCCGCATCTATGGGCACGGTGATTATAGAGGAGGATCAAGGCGGACATTCTAGGCACTCAGGCCAATCGGTGACTAGTGCACCTCCCCGATTTACGGGCAGGAGATTTGATCGCTCCTATCGCTCAGGACAAGGTCAGAGTTCGAGGGCCTCAGGTTCACAGTTTGGGGGAGATTATAGCTAGAGGAGACCTCTAGTACCGCGATGCAGTCAGTGCGGTAGATTACACTTCGGACAGTGCCACCAGGGTTCAGATGCTTGCTATGCCTGTGGCCAGGTTGGGCACATGATGAGAGATTGCCCGTCGGCGAGTGGTAGAGTTGGGGTCCAGCCCACAGGATCAGCGGCTGGTTCCTCTTCAGTGCGCCCGTAGGGGCGCGTACTCCCCAATTTTCGCCCCGAGGTAGAGGCCGAGGGAGAGCATCTACTTCGTGTGCCACTCGGCCCCGCATGTATGCTTTAGCCGGACGACGGGATCTTGAGTCCTCCCTGACATGGTTACAGGTACGTTGTCCGTATTTTCTCATGATGTGTATGCATTGATAGATCCGGGTTCTACATTATCATATATTACTCCATATGTTGCTAATCGTATTGCGGTGAAACCCGAGCCAATTAAACCTTTTGAGGTATCTACTTCGGTTGGTGATCCCGTGATAGCTAGACAAGTATACAAAGATTGTATGATTGTGATATGTGATCGCCAGACTAAAGCTGATTTGGTTGAGCTGGAGATGTTAGATTTTGATGTGATTATGGGTATGGATTGGTTGGCCTCATGTTATGCTAATGTTGATTGCCAGATGAAAGTAGTCCGATTTCAATTTCTGGGAGAGCCCGTGCTTGAATGGAAAGGTAATACGGCAACTCCAAGAGGTAGGTTTATTTCCTATCTTAAGGCAAGGAAAATGATAGCTAAGGGCTATATTTATCACTTAGTCCGAGTTTATGATACCGAAGCAGAGTTGCCAACTTTTCAATCCATTCCGGTAATGAATGAATTTTTGGATATATTTCCAGATGAACTTTCAGGCCTTCCTCCGGAAAGAGAAATTGATTTCTCCATTGATGTGTTGTCGGATACCAAGCCTGTTTCTATCCCTCTTTTATCGAATGGCTCCACAGTGTAATTGAAAGAGCTAAAGGCACATTGAAAGATTTGCTTGAGAAGGGGTTTATTAGACCCAGTTCATCCCCGTGGGGAGCACCAGTCTTATTTGTGGGAAAGAAAGATGGCTCCCTACGAATGTGCATCGACTATAGACAGTTGAATAAGGTGACGATAAAGAACAAATATCCTCTTCCCAGGATTGATGATTTGTTTGATCAGCTACAGGGCGCCAGGCGGTTTTCTAAAATAGATTTGAGATCGGATTACCATCAAGTGAGAGTTAGAGAAGAAGATATTCCTAAGACAGCTTTCAGAACGAGATATAGCCATTATGAATTAGAGCGATGTCGTTTGGGCTAACTAATGCTCCCAAGAAGTTCATGAATTTGATGAATAATGTATTCGAGCCTCTCTTGGATCTGTTCATGATAGTATTCATTGATGATATTCTAGTGTATTCTCCCACAGAAGCAGAACATGCAGATCATTTACGTATTGTTCTGGGAATTCTTCGAACTCGAGAATTGTATGCAAAATTTTTAAAATGCGAGTTTTGGTTGAATTGACGTGACATTCTTGGGTCATGTTATTTCAGATGATGGCATTAGAGTTGACACTCGAAAAATTGAAGCCTGTAACGAAGACTTGGCCAAGGCTACGACGCCTGAAGTTCGTAGTTTTCTTCGGGGATTGCGGGTGTTATTATAGAAGGTTTGTAGAGTGCTTTTCATCTATTTCCCCATTGACGAAGCTAACCTGAAGTCAACTAAATTTCGAATGATGCATGTGAGCATAGCTTCCAAGAGTTGAAGGACGATTAACCTCTCGCTCCGTCTTAACACTTCGGAAGGGCCGCGATGGTTATGTTGTATATTGTAATGCTTCCGGTGTTGGTTAGGATGTGTATTGATGCAAAGACAGTAGAGTTATTGCTTATGGTTCGAGGCAAATCGCGAAAACATGAAAGGAATTATCCAACTCATGATCTTGAATTGGCTACAGTTATTCATGTATTAAAGATGTGGAGACATTACTTGTATGGTGTGCATGTTGATATCTATACGGATCACAAGAGTCTCCAATACATTTTCAAACAAAAGGAGTTGAATCTGCGGCAAAGGCGGTGGTTAGAATTACTGAAAGATTACGATGTGAATATTTTATACCACCCCGGGAAAGCAAATGTGGTAGCCGATGCGCTTAGCCGCCGATCTATGGGTAGCCTATGTGAAGTGCCCTCGGAGAAGGAAGAATCGATTCATGAGCTCCACCAACTAGCTAATCTTGGAGTGCGTCTAATTGATTCCGGTAGTACAGGAATTAGTATAAATGATCCTACGGTTTCGTCCTTGGTTATAGAAGCAAAGGAGTGGCAATATGAAGATCCTCAGTTGAACCATTATAGAGATACATGTTATGCAAAAGAGAAGTATCCATTTGAAACTTCTATAGATGGAATTCTTAGATACCGAGGCAGGCTATGTGTCCCAAATGTTGCAGAATTACGACATCGAATTCTAGAGGAAGCTCATCATTCTCGGTATTCTATCCATCTAGGAACGATGAAGATGTATCATGATCTCAAGTTGATATATTGGTGGGACGGCATGAAAAGAGACATAGCAAAATTTGTAGCACAATGTCCAAACTGCCAGCAAGTGAAGATAGAACATCAAAAGCCAGGTGGATTAATGCAAACGATGGAAATTCCTACTTGGAAATGGGAAGTGATCAATATGGATTTCATTGTAGGATTACCTCGTTCCAGCGGCAAGTATGATTCTACATGGGTGATTCTGGATAGATTGACGAAAGCAGCTCATTTTCTTCCAGTCAGGACCGCACACTCAGCAAAAGATTATGCAAGGTTGTATATCAAGGAAATTGTGAGACTTCATGGTGTTACGATATCCATTATTACAGACAGAGGAGCGCAGTTTACAGCCAAGTTCTGGAAATATTTTCAAGAGGGCCTAGGTACTTAAGTAAAGCTTAGCACGGCATTTCATCCGCAAATTGATGGACAGGCCGAGTGTACTATTCAGACATTGGAGGATATGCTAAGAGCGTGTGTTTTAGATTTCGGTGGTAGTTGGGATGGCCACTTACCCGTTATTGAGTTTGCATACAACAATAGCTACCATTCCAGTATCCAAATGGCTCCGTATGAAGCTTTATATGGAAGGAAGTGCAGGTCCCCAATTGGATGGTTTGAAATCGGAGAAGTGCAATTAATAGGCCCTGAGTTGATTCAACAAGCAGTAGAAAAAGTCAAGGTGATCCGAGATCGATTAGTGATAGCTCAAAGTCACCAAAAATCTTATGCGGACAACCGCCGGCGAGATTTAGAATTTCAAGTTGATGATTGGGTATTTTTGAAGGTGTCGCCAATGAAAGGTGTGATGAGATTTGGCAAGAAAGAAAAGTTAAGTCCTCGATACATTGGACCCTATAAGATTATCCGTAAGGTGGGTCAAGTAGCTTATGAATTGGACTTGACTTCAGAACTTGAATTAGTCCATCTAGTATTCCATGTCTCAATGCTCCGTAAGTGTGTTGGAGATCCTACAAAGATTGTGCCATAGAGAAGATGTTCAGATCACAGAAAAGCTAGCCTATGAAGAAGTGCTCATTGCCATATTAGAGAGGCAAGTACGAAGACTTCGGAATAAGGAAGTGGCTTCGGTTAAAGTCTTGTGGCGAAATAACAACCGAGAAGAGATGACTTGGGAAGCGGAAGAGAAGATGAAATCCACAAACCCGCATTTATTTCAACCCCTAGAAGAGATCTATGATGAGACATCGAGATTATAAGGTATGCATGCTTTCTTCTTATGCATATGGGTCGTGTGTGGCCAATTTATATTGCTATTGTGTTGTGGCCCTGTGAGGCAATGTTATTATGGGTTGTTGTGACAGGATGGTAGCGCCATATTATAGGGGAAACTCTGGCGACCCCGATGACTTAACATTCGAGGACGAATGTTCCAAAAGGGGGGGGAGAATGTTACACCAGGGAAATTTCCCGTTAGCATACAGTGAATAGACTAGTGAAGGACATGGTGTACACGATGTTTTGATAAGTAAGAAATAGCCTTTAATGGTCCTAATTAAGATTTCCAAAGACATTCGAGGTAAGAGGAGAAAGTTGTTAAGGAAAGCGAGTCATATGTTATGTGTCGGACAAGAATTTCGAGTATTGAGTTAATGACGTTCTAATGATACTTTGAGGAAGAGTTATAATGTCCCTTAGATTGGTATTAAGGTGTTAAGCAAGTGTTAAGAAGGTTCCATAAGGATCGGAGATCAAACTAGTCGACGAGAACAAGTCTCGGTTAGTCAAGAACATACGGACCGTACATAATTGGCCGTATAAAATTCACGGACCATATGTCCAGCCGTAGGTTCAGCCCAGAATGGCATCTTCACTGGACCAAACATACGGTCCAAACATACGGTCAGTGAAAAATATACGGACCGTATGTTCTGGTCGAATCCGATTATGAATTAATATAAGGACCTCTTTCATTTCATTTTCACTCCACAAGTTAAGAACTCTCTAGAACATCTTCTCCACTCTTCACCTACAAGAAGACAAAGGAAATTGATGATCAACTTCATCAAACCAACATAAATCAAGAGTGTGAAACACATTAAAGCCATTCAAGCCAAGAAATCCCAAGAGAAGTGAACTAGAGTTTTGGTGCAAGAGGTGTATTGCCACTCAAGGCTTGTTCCTACAATATCTACGGTAAGTTTTATGATGTTTAAGATATTGAGAAGCTGAAACACTTGGATTGTACTAGAATATAGAAAATGGGTCATAAATGGGGAATAGTGTCAATGTTGAGTAGTAGTTGAAATGAATCATGAAAATGGATATGTTGAGATTGTAAATACGTTATAAATGACATTTAGAACATAGAATAAGTATTGTATGAGAAAGAACGCGATAGTGAACTTTGATCATGATTGTGGAGAATTTGAAGAAAAATTGTGAAATGTGGATAACACCAATGGATGATGATTGTTGTTTATGATATTGTGACTGTTATTATGAATGGTTGGGAGTTGATATGGAATATGGAGGAAGTCGTATAAAAAAATGAAATGCTACCCAATTTTCTCTAGATTTAGTAAGCACGTTCTTGTAATCATTTAGCTAATGTCAATACGAATTCTCTTAAAGGTATAACGTGAGCATTAAAGGAGAACAAGCAAGCGATAGACTAGTTAAACGACGAAGGTATGTGAGGCTAGTTCTTTCTTTCTAAGGCACGAATCTTATGGCATGAATTTCCTCCTTTCTCATGAATGTCCTATCTTCAAGAAAACTAAGAGCCCTTGTTCATGAATAGCTATATGAGACAAGAGATACGTCATGAGTACGATAATGATGATGATAAGTTTAAGTCTAAAGATACTAGAGCCCATAATATGATGTTCTTATAAAGTTAATGATGTTTATTATTATATACACTCACCTTATGCCAATTCCTTCAAGGTGAGGCGGAATGTTCATGAATGCTCCATAATGTAATCGGGGGTTCACGACCTTCTGTCACCCCGATAAAGAATAGTTGTCTCCGAGTTTCCATGTATGCACTATGATGAGCATATTGTGATGAGCATGTGATGATGATATTACACCGCGCCTATATGGCCGGGCAGTCACCGCTAAGGCGGATAGCTATACACCATGGCCAGATGGCATGGGCAGACACCACTAGTGGGCGGCATGAGATGGTACCCCGGACGCGGGAGGCCTGGACGCAGGCTAATGTTATGGATTATCACACCGTACCTATATGGTCGGGTAGCTTATAAATTTATGCATATATGACATGATGATGATTATGACAGTAAGCCAGCATGCATTATTTCTTTTATGATTCAGTCAGTTATAATTGCTCCTCATTTGATGCCTCCTCATTTCATTAATGTTTCATTATTGTTTATGCCTTACATGCTCAGTACAATGTTCGTACTGACGTCCATTTTCCTTGGACGCTGTGTTCATGCCCACAGGTAGACAGGGAGACGGTGCAGATCCATAGGAGCTACCAGCATATTTACAGGAGCCCTCCTTTATTCCGGAGGTGCTATTTTGAGACAGTATTTTGTGTACATATATTTTGGGTATGACGGGGTCCTGTCCCGTCCATATGTCTAGTATTCTAGTAGAGGCTCGTAGATATGCAGTGTGGGTAGTATGGTCTCACAGTCTTTCATGTATATGTATGTATATATTTTTTTTTGATAGCCGAAAGGCTTATGTATAGAAAGTAAACATGTTTCAAATGTTATTGGTTTTCCATGATTATGAGCATATATCATGAATGAGAGCAGATAAGTAACAGAATGAGCGGTGTTTGGGGGTTAGTCCCGGATACCCGTCATGGTCCGTAGCCGGGTCGTGACAGCTAAGACATTGTGTTTCATGCCGTCAGGTCCCTGTAGCCAGATAGAAGGAACTTCTGGATGGGGGGCCCCAGCTCAGCGTTGATGGTCACACTGCGCTCATTTCGTAGTTTCTATAGTTTTCGGTATGCTAGGTGAATCTTGAGTATATATATTTATGAATTATAGGTATGACGGGACCCTATCCCGTCGTTCTTACAGTCATGCTACTCCTAGAGGCTTGTAGACATGTGACCTGTACTTAGTAGAGTGTGTGGCCTCATCGGCCCCGTCTCGATTCCGTACTTTCATGGCGCCTCGTCGGCACACACAAACACAATATATATATATATATATATATATATATATATATATATATATATATATATATATATATGTTTCTCTCGGGGTTTCTTTGCTTGGATAGAAGTCCATCTTTTATTTGGCCATCATGCGACCCCATGACTCATTCAAGTTGAGTAATAAGAAGGGTACGTTTGTGCCCGGCAAGTAAGGCCGCTGAAGGTTTCACCCCTCCGGTATCAGAGAGGGTTCTCCTTGGGAGGTCGAAAAGTCGTGTCTGGTAGAGTTTTGTTTATGGGTGTGTAGCACGCAACACTTATAAGCAGAAGGCTATGGGACATTTAGGATTGTCACCTTTCTTTCTTGTTCTAGATCATGCGATAGAGCTGAGTCATAAGAAGTTTATTCCTAATCTTCATGGTCCATAAATATGGCGATGCCATTAGTAAGAGATTAGATATATCTGCGGGAAAGTTGAGTTAGTTTGTGCATATAATGAGTGAATGTGAGGTCCTTATTAGACCATGGGTGCATTAGGTGTGGAACCATAAAGCTAGAACATTAGAGTGTGAACAATTATCCCGTATGAGCGGGGAAAAAGGTCATGAGGGCATCGGGAGGAAAGGTAAGAAGTTTGAAAGGCAAAGAGGTGAGATGAAAGGCATGAGGTACCTGAGTAGGGAACGTTGTAGGGTAGTTAGAGTTTAGACAACGCAAGCGTTATGGTTCCACTTTCGATAGTAATTGAAGCATAGTTAGCAGCACTCGTTCCAGCATATAATCTATAGGCTTCAACAGACGTGGCTATAGGAAGGGGTGATATTTCAGGATCTAGTAAGAGATTGAGTAATCATTAGCATTGGACCGATTTTTGGGATTTGACGGTATTAGTAAAGGATATTATGAGCGTGTTTGTAGTTCCTTCTTAGTCAATGTATAGGTGAAGCATAACTATGGATTGTATAGTTAGATACGACTACTGGAGTGTTTAGAAGATATAGGGGGTTAAGTATTTGATCATTATTTATGGCATAAATATTCAACTCGGGATGACTGATATTTTGCACAAATATCTATATTTCGTGTCACTTTCCCTCATTATCTTAGTACTTTAATCGCATTCTTTATAAGGAAATCGTTGTGTTCGAGCTAATGTTGGTATGTTTATATGTTTAGGTACAACGAGGTAGAATGATGGAAATCCGAGCAGTTTTGAGAGAAAATGGAGCTCAGTGCATGTGGACGAGACGACGAGATGAGTGTGCAACACTTAGAGCGAAAAATGGGCAACTGAAGGCAAGTGAGTGATCAGCCCGCGTCACGCATCTAGCACGCAAAGGATGCACTCTCTGAGTCTCGATCTGCAGAAATTGAAAGACACTCCCGCGATGGGTTCAGGTCTCGTTGCCATTGCGGGACCTCGTTCGATTTTCTTGATTTGATCGGGATTTGGTCAACTTATTTTAGATTTTAACCTAGACTATAAATAGACGTTTTTATGTTAGAAATGAATTGCGGGTATTATTCTTAAGATTTGTAAGCTATTGTTCTTATTCTCTATTAGTTTTTACTTTATTTTCTTCATTCAACCCTAGATGAATCATGAATTCTTGTTGTTCTTCCAGAATCATGGGTAGCTAAACTTTCTTATTCTAGGGTTGTGGCAAAAGACATGATAGTTTGTTTGACGATAATTTCTATCTATTAAATTCCCATCTTTTGGATGCTTATTTATTCTTGTGCTTAATTACTTAATTACTTGATCACTAATTAGACGCTATCTATGGTGTGTAAGTTGAACTTAAAAGAGTGAATTCACGTACGTAGTAAGAATAAATAGAGTTTGTTTGATTAATCGTTTCTCCACTTAGGATAGAAATATACCATTTAGCCCTACTTAGTTATTTACGGAAATATAAATGCGTTCTTATTATTTCTGGCAATTATAGAAATATAGACGTTAAGAGTAACATCTATAGGCTTGTGAGTAGTTCGAAAGAATATCATAAGGTTAACATACACCCATCACCCAGGAAATAAAATAGGTAGAATTGTTAGAAGGTTTAACTGGATGGTCAAAAGCCATGACCTTGGAACTCTTTCTCATCTGATAAACCTAACAGTCTCATTCCCCGTCATCTAGACCACAGTTTTGGTTTATTAATTTACTTTCAGTCAATAGTTTGGTTACAAAAAATATCTTGATTTTTACTCTCTTAAATAGTTATGACGGAATTTGAATTAGTTGAATAGTATAAAATCTAAGTCTCTGTGGGTACGATATCTGGACTTTAAATCCTATATTACTTGTATGACCACGTATACTTGTGTGTACATATGGGAGCAATAAGTTTTTGGCGCCGTTGCCGGGGACTTGGAAAATTTACTGTTTTTCTAGTTTAGATTTTTAATTTCTATTCAAGCTTTTACTCTAGTTCTTTGGTTGACTTGTGCTCCTCAGGTGAATTCTCTTGAAATGCCAAGTACTCGAAGTCAAGGAAAAGCATTAGCTAACTTTGACCCAGAAATTGAACAGACATTACACAAGCAGAAAAAGCTGGCAAACGACAAGCGTAATCTTAAGTTGGTTGACAACACCGATGTCGAGAACAAGGAAGTTGAAAGAGCCGCTATTTGAAAAAAGTTGTTGCTACAGTCAAAACGATATCAATGGAAACTTTGAGCTGAAAGAAAGAATAGTGCGGCTGGTGCAGAATACGTTCCAGTATATAGGTAAGCCTCATGAAGACCCGCATAAGCCCTTTATGACGTTCATGGAGTTGAGCGAAAATTTTCAATATAGAGGTGTCTCCGACGATTATGAGAAGATGGCCTTGTTTCCGTTCCCATTGATTGGGGAAGCAAGGGATTGGTTGCAGAATCTTTCTATTGGCTCTATTACTTCGTGGAAGATATTATCAAGAAAATTCATTAAGAAATTCTTTTCATCCAGGAAAATGAAGGAGTTCAAAGAGAAAATTGCTAAATTCACTCAGAAAGATTTTGAATCTCTACCACAAGCATAGGAGAGGTACAAGGGTTATTTGCAGGACTGTCCATATCACATGTAGCCGAAGGAGATCATTGGGCACTATTTTGTGGAAGGACTAAGGCATGATTCAAGAGCTTTGTTGAATGCTTCATGTTAGGGCCAGATCTTTTCTAAAACATATGAACAAATCGAAGCCTTTCTTGAGCTAATGTCTGAAGATACTCAAGAGGACTCATTCAGGAATTACTCAGAAAGCTACTGAAGTACACTACGTAGATGATGTTACTACTATTCGAGCAGACCTTGGTCAACTTTTTCTTGTTGTTAACAGGCTGACCAATGCTTCACTCGGGAATCAGGTGCAGCAAGTCAATTAGGTACAAAAACATTGCGATGATTCTGGCAGAGATCATTTATTCGCCAACTGTCCTTTGAATCCTGCTAACCCAGAATCATTCTACTACATGGGGCTCCAGAATCGGTGTGGTGTACATCAATTCGGAAACAAATACAATCCAATTTATCAGAATAATTATCAAAAGTCTCAGGGGCAGCAGGTGAGTAGCTCTTTGGAGGAAACAATAAAGCAATGGATGTCTCAGAACCAGCATATTTCTCAGTAGCAACAACAGGTGATCAATGAATTGCAGAAATCCACCCATGAGCTAGAACGTCAGATGGGCCAAATGGTAGTTTCTCAAACTATCAGACCTCCGGGAAAATAGCAACTTCATGCTATCTCTTTAAGAAATGACAGACAATTGGAAGAAGTTCCTCCAAAGAACAAGAAGGTGAATACTGAGATGATTCCCGCTAAGAGGACAGAGAGCGAATAGAAAATTGTGGATAATGTTGCGGAGCAGTCAGAGGTAGTGGCATGCAGGTCACCACCATCGTTCCCGTAAAGACTCTAGAAGTAGAAGGACGATTCGGTTTGTTAGAAATTCCTTGAGATCTTGAAGCAGGTACACATCAACATCCTTTTGGTGGAGCTCTTGCAAGAGGTCCTGAAATATTCTAAGTACATCAATGTCTGAGAGAGTTCGAGACAGTAGCACTTACTGAAGAGTGCAGTTCTAAAGTGAGGAACAAGATTCCACCAAAGCTGAAAGATATAGGCAGTCTCACCATCTCCATTACTGTTGGTAACATTGGGGTTGGGCTAGAATTGTTTGATTTGGGTGCTAATACTAATCTGATGCCTACCTCTGTGTCCCGAACGTTGGGATTGGGTGAGCCAAGAACAACAACAATCACTTTACAATTGGCAGATAGATCTCTAGCATACCTTAATGGCATAATTGGAGATGTTCTCATGAAAGTGGGCCCAATCATCTTGTCAATTGACTTCATTATTCTTAATTGCTAAGCTAACAAGAATGTACATCTCATTATAGGGAGAGGATTTTTAGCTACTGTTGATGCGGTCATCAGAGTTAGAGATGGGGAGATGTGCATGACAGTAAATGGGCATGAAGCTACTTTTGATGTGTTCAAAGCTACTAAGTTGGCTTCCTATTATGAGGAACTGAAGATGATCACACTGGTGGAACCCGAGCTAACAAATACAGAGCTAAATCACTTTTACGGTTTCTAGAGATCCCTTGTAGATGACATTGGTAGATGGTGAGGATTTAATGGAAGATAGGGTAATCAAGGAGTGTCTTCACATTCTTGACACTTCTTGCACCTATGTATAAGCCAATAATCCATTTGAAGACTTGGAGAGACCGAAATCTTGGAAGAAACCGACAGCTTTCGTTGAGGAGGCCTCGGTTCTTGAGCTGAAACCTCTACCTTCTCACTTACTGTATGCTTTCTTGGGAAGTGGTAACATATTGCTCGTAATCCTCTCTACCTTTTTGTCTGATGTGCAGGTTGAACGTGTGTTGCGGGTATTGAGAGATAGGATCCGAGCTCTCGGATGGGCTATAGCTAACATTTGAGAGATCAATATCTCATTCTGCATGCATAAGATATTATTGGAGGAGGATAGCAGGCCCAGTATTGAAAATTAGAGAAGGCTGAACCCAATCATGAAAGAGGTGGTGAAGAAAGAAGTGATTAAGTGGCTTGATACCTGCATTATTTACCGCATCTCAGACAGTAAATGGGTGATCCCTATTCAATGTGTCCCGAGGAAAGGGGGCATAACTTTGGTGAAAAACAAGAATGATGAGCTGGTACCTTAGAGAACAGCCACTGGTTAGTGGATTTGTATTGATTATTAGAAGTTAAACACTGCAACAAGAAAAGACCACTTTTCTTTGCCCTTCATGGATCAGATGCTCGATCAGTTAGCCGGGCAATTGTTATTGTTTCCTGGATGGCTATTCGATTTATAAATCAGATTATGATAGCACCCGAAGATCAAGAGAAAACCACTTTCACTTGCCCTTACGACACTTTTGCATTTCGAAGGATGCCTTTTTGATTATGTAATGCTCAAGTACCTTCCAGAGATGTATGATGGCTATTTTCACTGATATGGTGGAAAATATTGTGGAAGCGTTCATAGATGATTTCTCGGTCTTTGGTGATTCATTCGATGAGTGCTTGCGACATCTTAATGCGGTATTGGCTTGACGTGAAGAAACAAATCTGGTGCTTAACTGGGAAAAATGTCATTTCATGGTTTGAGAAGGCATTGTTCTCGGACATAAGGTGTCAAGCAAGGGCAATAGGGATAAAATAGAGGCAATCAAGAAATTGCGACCTCCTATATCTATTAAAAGGGTGCGCAGTTTTCTTAGACATGCAGGTTTCTTATCAAAGACTTCTCAAAGATCACAAATTCGATGTGCAAGCTGCTAGAAAAGGATATAAATTTCATGTTCAATGAATCCTGTCAGAAAGCTTTTGACAAGCTCAAGTTAAGGTCAGTGACTGCACCTATTATGCCATTCGTGTTGATGTGTGATACAAGTGATTTTTTTGTAGAAAATTTCGGTCGAAAGGGGACAAGATCTTTCGTCCCATCTATTATGCTAGCAAGCCACTTGTTTCAACCCAGATGAACTATATGATTACAGAGAAGAAGTTATTGGCTGTGGTTTACGCCTTTGACAAGTTCCGATCCTACTTGGTGGGGACGAAGGTGATAATGTATACTGATCACATTGCTTTTTGCTATTTGTTCGCAAAAAAGGATTCAAAGCCCATATTCATTTGTTGGATGTTGCTGCTAAAAGAGTTTGATATTGATATTATTGATCCAAAGGGCATAGAGAACCAAGTAGCAGACCACTTATCTAGACTTGAGGGTCGGGAGCATGTTGATGAAGATGTGGTGGTTAAGGAGACCTTCCTAGATGAGCAACTTTTTGCTCTTCAGTTAGCTTTGTTGTATAATTCAAGGCTCAAGGTGTTTGGTGGGAAGTTGAAGAGCAAGTTGTCTTGACCGTTTGAAATAGTTCGTGTGACAGCACATGGAGTGGTTGAGCTGAAGCCACTAGATTCTAACAAAACTTTCTTGGTGAATGGGCAGCGAGTGAAGCATTATTTTGGATAGGTCATTGATCGCGAGAGGACCTCTATTGCATTTGAAGAGGCTTGAAAGAGCCTGTGTGGTGCCACAACGTTAAATCAAGCGCTCCTCGAGAGGCAACCCGTGTTTTTACTATTAGCATAAAGAAAAGAAAAAAAAAAAAAAAAAAGAGAAACACAAAAAGATGTCGTGCCACAACCTTAACTACGGAGATTGTTGGGAGGCAACCAACTTTTCATGTATATAGTTCACGTTTATTCAT
Organism: Lycium ferocissimum; assembly: GCF_029784015.1. NCBI lineage: Eukaryota > Viridiplantae > Streptophyta > Magnoliopsida > Solanales > Solanaceae > Lycium > Lycium ferocissimum. Next base: position 1,115,580 of record NC_081352.1, read on the forward strand.
GTTTCAGGACTACGGAAGGAGCGGGAACGCAAAATGAGTGAAAAGTCACTAAAAAATACTCCAGTTTTCGTATGTGCGGTGCTCACGCGTCGCGCAAGCAGGGCACATGGTGTCTGAGTACCAAAAATTGCAATTCAGAGATCACGTTTTTGCGCAATAGGCACCCGACGCCCATCCACCGTATGGATTTTCTGAGTTTCAGAGACTGGGCTAACCTACGCTAGGTGCGCGATGCACAACCAACGCATGGGTCGGCCCAGTTCAAATTTTTCTTCTAAGTTATAAGACACAACTTTCCCCCTTTTAATTCATAAGTTCACAACACAAACCGGCTCTATCTCTCTCTAAAATCAAAAAACCATTCCCCAACTCCTATTCAATCCTAATCAAAACACAAGAACTTGCATCCATCATGCATTAACATCACAATGTAAGTAATTATCATCATCAATTCATGAAATCCCTTTCCCTCTTTCACCTTGTTCTTCAGTTTTGAAAGTTGAAAACTAGGGTTTTGGGCTTGGCCAATTTTGGGTAGGGATTGGTGTTGTATTGATTGATTATGATGTTTAGGGTTAGAATAATGATTCCCTATTGAAAAAGGGAGAGTTCTACAACCCCCATTGTTGTAAAATCAAACGAGGAAGTTCTACGCCCACAAGGTGTTCGATAAAATTCGTTAACCAAGTTTTTGTGAAAATTGTGAAGTCTTGAGTAGCAATGTAATATTAAACAACTATATGAACCCTTGGACATCAATTTGAACCACAAATTCGAAATTTGAAGGGATATTTGATTATGGGAAACTTGTGAAACATAAACCCAAGTCCTAAAACATAGTTTTTCTTTCTATTTTTTTTTTTAAAACTAGATTAGGATTAGTTAACTTCTTCATTTTAAATAGTTTAGAATAAGTGTGGGGTCGGTTCACCCCCGGACGTGCATAAAAAGATGAAATAGCCATGATTTGTGCACAATTTAATGCATGAAGTACTCCAAACACAAGTACATATAATAGAACTATGTGTGGAGTCGTTGTGCGACCCTATTTGTTTATTGAATTGTACGTATCGACTAGAAGGCTTTTTTTGTGCAGGCACAATGGTTAACCCAAGAAGCAAAGGTAAAGACACTACCTCCTCGTCCATGGCAAAAAGAGAGGCCGCTCTAACAACCCTCCTTAAAAGAAGAAAGGGACAAAATTAGGGACGGGTAAGAGCCCAAACACACCTATTCCTTGAGTTTCTTCCTCGAGGCCTTGCCCATATTGAGTCATAATCGGTGGTTACACGAAGGGATGGTATGGTAACTTTGATCTTTTAGAAGGGTACATCCATAAGCGTGCAGTCAATCCAGCCCTATAGAAGAATAATTTTAGGGACATATACAATCAAATCATTGCCATTGGATGGAGGTCGGTCTTTGACACGCCGGGGGAGGTGAATATCAACCTCATTTTAGAGCTCTATGCCAATCTAAATCTGGTGGTGTTAGAGGAGGAAAGGCTGTCAGTGTACCTTTAAGGTGAGTGGGTGCCTTTATCTCTATCAACTTTGTGTGCCTCACTTGGCATCCCAGAACACCCGATTGAGTTGTTGAAGGAATTCATCTGTAGGCCAGATTACCAAGAAATCAGAGAGACACTATGTGGCCCTGATTGTAAGGCAAAACGGGCTCGTTATAATGATAAATATAAGAGGCACAAGAGCTTGCCGATGAGAAACTTTCGGAGGGAGGCCCGTGTTTGGTTGCGATTATTGAAATACAAGATTATGACTCTTGATCACAACACAAATGTACGAAAAGAAAGGGTCCGCATTGTGTAATTTCTCATGACGGGGCAACCCATCAACATTGGGTAATGGATGATCCAGGAGATGAAGAGGGTGAAAGAGGGTAAGTCCCATCAATTGAGGTTCGACAACACACTTACAGTGTATGTGATGAGGCTTAATGAGCAGTTCTATGAGCCTCATGATAGAGTACTTGCACCACCTAAAACTACGATTGATATCTCTAAAGTCAAGGCCCCAAAGCAGAGGGTGAAGCACAATCTCACCCCCGCCGAGGAAAGGTTAGCCTAGTCCACGAAATTGACTCAATTGCATAAGATAGCAGTGATTGCAGGTGAGCGATTTGAGTTGGATTTATCTAATGTATATGCTGAGGCCCCACACACAGCTACTCGCGAGCACTTCTAGGTGATGAGACCTGATTACCGGCTGATGAGGATATGAACTAGGCTGATCTCATGCAAACCTATACAGAGGAAGGAGAAGAAGTAGAGTCGCACATTTAGGGCAATGATGATGAAAGAGAAGATAAAGCCAAGCCATCTGATGGCGAGGCAGATGATGATGTTGAGGAGGATGACTAGTGTCACGACCCAACCAGAGAGCCGTGACGAGCACCCGGAGCTAACCTACCAAGCACCTCTTAACTTAAAACTCATAACCCTATCTAGGTGGACCACAGTATAACTCATAAACATCATAATCTGCAAGAGGTACGAGTCCAAAAGATATAAGAACACCTATATAATCACTATCAACTATGCCCATATGTACAAGCTGACAAGGCGGCCAAAAATGATATACAAAATATGAACCGTTGAGGTTATAGAGCATCTAAGTATATACATCTGCCTACGAGCCTTTACATGGAGTGCATAACATCATAAAGACGGGACAGTACCCTGCCATGCCTATATATGTATACAAAAGAATAATACCAGCTGAACCACCGCTCCGGAACAAATGGAGCTCTCCTGTGCAATTATTGATGAAGCGGCCTAGGGGTTTGGTCTGTCTTCTTGTGTACCTGCGGGCATGAACACAGCGTCCACAAATAAAAGGACGTCAGTACAAATAATGTACCGAGTATGTGAGGCATGAGTAATAGAATAACAAAAGTATGAAGATGACATAAGATAAAGAGATCAATCTGTACCTCTAAATACCTCTTAAGGCAGATGTCATGCATGCTTAGTTTAAAAAAAAAAAAATTCATACATACATATATATAGTATCCTGCCCGTCCATTTAGGCCTGATGTTATCATCATCATCCCGCATCTGGGGCACCCCACGTCCGGGTAACCATCATAACCTGCCACTGCAGTGGTGTGCACATCTATATGCCTGCTCGGCCGACTATAGTGCAGCGTGATGTGAGAAAATACATACATAGATATAAAGCATGCATGAGATCCCAAATGAAAGCTATCACTCTATCGGAGTGACGTAAGGTCAGTAAACCTCCGATTGCCATTATGGAATCATCATCATCGCTATATCTCACCTTGAGAGAGCAACTATCATAAGATGAGATCAACAACAATGAACAACATCAATAACCATGAAACAAAGATCAATAATATCATAAGAATATCAAGGACTATAAGCTTTAGCATTTCTAGAAATGGAGTCATCATGGAGGACATTTGCATATATATTCGTATCGAAGTGATCATGCCATATGAAAGAAAGGGTTAGCCTTAAAATACCTTTTCGCCTCCTTATCTACTTAATGTTTTTTCTCCCAAGCTCGCAAATCTACATTCAAGAGGGTTTATACTAGAGTTAACTCATTGAGACTCTCATAAAGTCAACTAAGCTAATACTTGAGCTAATGAAAATCAGACAGCATTCCTTTTATATCTTTTACTTCCACAAATTCTCCAAACGACACCCAAATACTAACAATAATGTCAACAATTCCATATTTTAGAAATTATATACAATTTACACCCAAATCAATCAAAAACTTCCTTCCAAATTCCATTCATAATCAACAACTACAACACAATGCCTCATAACTTTCCCTACCACAATTTCCTTCACCTTTATGACTTACTAACCTCCAATTCAACTTAATATAAGAAATAAAGAAAGTGCATACCTTATTCTTGAAAAAATTCAACTCACCCAATCTTTTTTTCAAACCAAACCATTACAACTTTAGTTAAAGCAAGGACCACCATCGTCCATGAGCTAGCTTAGAGTTTTTAAAGCTTGATCATCACTTGATTTAGCTTAGGAGGTTTATGAATGGTTAGAGATGGTAGAGAGAGCTTGAAGAATCTGCAAAGTTTTGATTTTTGGGTATAAATAATGACCCCAAGTTGTGGCCCTTTTTAATTTATAGGGGAGAGGAATTTTTCACCGCCTGTAATTCGACGGCAAGGTCGTCGGTCCGTCGACTTGCAACCGTCGAGTGGTGGCAACCTTTGATTCTCAGAGAGCTGTTTGACGGTGCAGATTGATGGTCTGTCGACCATTCGATGATCCGTTGACTTTCCCAGTTGTCACACTCAGTTTCTTTGGTTCATTCCGCCTCTAATATTCCCGATACTTGTTGTGCATAACTTGAACTCCCGCATACATGGAATAATCATGTAGAATCTCTTATGACCTTGACAACAATTCACTTACTAACTTCACGTCGGCTATCTTATAGCGAATTTCCACATATAAAATAGGGGGTGTAACATCCTCCTCCCCTTAGGAACATTCGTCCCCGAATGTTAAATTCTTAAGGGTTTTCAAAAATTGCAGTAGAGTTTCCCCTGTAATTATACAACTACAATCCTGTCACAAAAGAACCCCAAAATATACAACGCCTCATAGGACTACAACAACAATAATAACAATGGCCTAACATGAGTAAGAAACTATAAAAAGAGAACATTACGCACCTGAAGCCAATGGCGTCTCTGTTTGAATCTCTTCTGGAATAGGAAACAAGTGTGGATACTTGGACCTCATATCATTCTCAACTTCCCAAGTCATTCTTCCTTATTACTGTTTCTCCAGAGAACTTTAACTGAAGCTACATCTTTAGTTCTCAATCTCCGAACTTGTCTATCAAGGATAACAATAGGAACCTCTTCGTAAGATAATTGCTCCCTAACTTGGATATCATCTACGGGTATGACTCTAGAAGGATCTTCAATACACTTGCGAAGCATTGACACATGGAAAACCGGGTGGATTGACTCCAAATACAAGGTAGATCTAACTCATAGGCCACCTGGCCCACTTTGCGTACAATCCTGTAAGGTCCAATGTATCGAGGGCTATGTTTACCCTTCTTACAATATATCATAGAGCCTTTCATAGGTGACACTTTCACAAATACCCAATCATCAACTTGGAATTCTAAGCCTCGTCAGCGATTATCTGCATAAGATTTCTAACGACTCTGGACTGCCAATAATCAGTCCTGAATAAGCTTAACCTTCTCCACTACTTGTTGAATCAAATCTGGCCCTACTAGTTTAGTTTCCCCCACTTCAAACCATCCAATAGGGACCTGCACTTTCGCTCATATAAAGCTTCATACGGGGCCATCTGGAGACTGGAATGATAACTATTGTTATATGCGAACTCAATAAGTGGAAAATGATCATCCCAGCTACCTCTAAAGTCTAAGACACATGCCCTTAACATATCTTCAAGGGTTTGAATAGTACGCTCAGCTTGTCCATCAGTCTAGGGGTGAAATCTTATGCTAAGACTCACCTGAGTCACCAAACCCTTCCCCGGGTACTTTCCATAAATTTGTTGTAAACTGCGCGCCCCTGTCGGAGATGATAGATACCGGAACACCATGAAGTAATACTATCTCCTTTATATAAAGATTTGCATAATCCTCAGCTGAGTAAGTAGTCCTGACTGGCAGAAAAAGGCTGATTTAGTAAGTCTATCAAAGAATCTCCCATATGGAATCGTACTTACGCTGAGAACGAGGTAAGCCTGTAATGAAAATCATATTAATTACTTCCCGTTTCCAAGTCAGAATCTCAATAGCTTGCAATAATCCACCGGGCTTCTGATGCTCAATTTTTCCGCTCGAAAGTTGGACACATCGAGCTACGAACTGCGCGTCTTCTTTCATTCCATCCCACCGGTAAATTGACTTAATGTCATGGTACATCTTTGTCGTTCTCGGATGAACAGAATACAGGAACAATGGGCCTCACTCAAAATCTGATGACATAACCTTACAACATCAGGAACACATAGTCTGCCTCGATATCTGAGAATTCCATCTGCGGTAATCTCAAATGGTGAATTTTTCTTCTGAGGGAATGTATCTCTATAATGAAATAACATGGGATCCTCATACTGGCGCCCTTTCACCTTAACTACTAAAGACGAAACAGCTGAATCCTTAATAGTAACTCCCGTATTGCCCGAGTCCAATAATCGAACTCCTAGGCTAGCTAACTGCTGAAGCTCATAAGTTAACTCCCTTTTCTCGGACTGAAGATCACATAAAATACCCATGAATTTGCGGCCAAGAGCATCAGCTACTACATTCGCCTTTCCAAGATGATATAAGATACAAATATTATAATCTTTTAATAATTCTAACCATCGTCTCAGTCGAAAGTTCAACTCCTTCTGCTTAAAAATATCTAGAGACTCTTATGGTCCGTATAAATATCCCCATGAACATCATACAAGTAATTCCTCCACATTTTCATTGCATGAATCACCGCGGCTAATTCTAGATCATGTGTCGGATAGTTTTTCTCGTGATTCCACAATTGCCTTGAAGCGTAAGCAATAACTTTACCATGCTGTATCAACACATAACCTAGCCCAATACCTGAGGCATCACAATAAATAACATAGCCCTCTGATCCTTCTAGAAGTGTCAGGACCGAGGCTGAACTCAATCTGTTCTTTAACTCCTGGAAACTGCACTCACAAGCATCTGTCCATTGAAACTTATCTGATTTTTGAGTCAGCTTCGTCAGTGGTGTAGAAATAGAAGAAAATCCTTCTACAAACCTTCAGAATACCCTTAAGAAAACCGAGAACTTCGGAGGGTGTTGTGGCTACGGGACAACTATTCTTCACTTCGATCTTAAGGTATCCACGAATACTATTAGCTGAAATAACGTCTTAAAAGTTACTTAATTCAACCAAAACTCACATTTTGTGAATGTTGCATATAACTTCCAGGCCTGAAGAACTCTAAGGATGGTTCGTAAGTGATCCGCATGCTCTGCCTCGGATCGAGAATACACCAGAATATCATCGATAAACACAATCACAAACGAATCTAGAAAAGCCCTGAATACAGTATTCATCAAATCCATAAATACCACCGGTGCATTCGTTAACCCAAACGACATTACACAAAATTCAAAATGATCATATCTGGTTCTGAAGGCCTTCTTTGGAATGTCTTTCTCTCTAACTCTCACCTGGTGATATCCTGATCTTAAATCTATTTTTGAGAACCATTTGGCACCCTGCAACTTATCAAATAAATCATCAATTCTTAGAAGTGGATACTTGTTCTTTATTGTCACCTTATTCAGCTGCCTGTAGTCAATACCCATCGCCATCCTTCTTTCTTACAAACAACACAGGTACTCCCCATGGCAACGATCTAGGCCTGATAAAGACTTTTTCAAGCAAACCCTTTAATTGATCCTTCAACTCTCTTAATTCTGCAGGTGCCGTTCTATAAGGAGGAATAGATATTGGCTTAGTATCCAAAAGAACACATCAATGGCAAAGTCAATCTCCCGTTCTTATGGAAGGCCTGTAAGCCCATTTGGGAATACATCGGGAAACTCATTAACTACTGGAACAGACTGAAGAGTTAGCGGCTTTGCTTCTATACCAGATGATAAATGCAACCCTTAGCAATCATCTTCCTTGCCTTGAGATAGGAAATAAACCTACCTTTCAGCGATGCTGTATTACCCTTCCACTCTAGAACTGGTTCTCCCAAAAACTGAAAACGAACCATTTTTGTTCTATAATCAACATTGGCATAACAAGAAGCCAACCAATCCATACCCATAATAACATAAAAATCTACCATATTTAACTCAATCAAATTTACCACAGTATGTCGATTACAGACTATAACCACACAATTTCTATACACCGGTCTAGCTATCACTGAGTCACCAACGGGTGTAGATACTTCAAAAGGTTTAATTGATTCAGGTTTCACCCCAATTTGGCTAGCGATAAGAGGAGTAACATATAACAATGTAGAACCTATATCAATCAATACATACACGTCATAAGAAGATACTGATAATATGCCTGTAACAACATCAGGCGAACACTCAAGATCCGTCGTCCCGACGATGCATAGATAAGGCTCCGAGGACCGCCGAATCCGGACGCTTCCCCTCTACCTCTACCTCGGCCTGCTATTGCCTGAGAGATTTTCCCCAGAGGGCGTACAGACGATGAAGAACCTGCTGCTGATCCTGTGGGCTGCACTATACCTCTACCACTTCTAGATGGATAGTCTCGCATCATATGGCCTGTCTGACCGTAGGCATAACAAGCATCCGAACCTAAGCAGCACTGTCCCGAATGTATCCTACCACACTAAGTGCACCATGGTAGAGGTGACCTCATATGGCCTGAATCATCCCTATATTGAGAACCCGAAGCTCTGGAACTCCGACAGGATCTGAAATGAATAGGTCGATTAAATCTCTGGCCTGTAAATCATGGAGGTGCACTAGCTGCTGAATGGCCTGAGTGCCTAGAATACTACTGCCTCTGGCCCCCTTTGAACTCACTAACAGTACCTGAGGATCTGGCTCTCTTATTATAGCCCCTATCATCCTCACGCTCACTCCTCCGCTGCTGTTGTCGATCTTTCAGATTCTGGGCGTGGGCCTGAATGCGAGAAATATCCATACCTTCCTAAAGTGAGGCCGTCAAGAAATTATGAATCAAATATGGTCCCAACCCACTCACAAACCGGTGGAGCCGATCTCCCATATCGACTACCATAGCTGGAGCATACCTAGCCAGTAAATTAAAATGACGACTACACTCCCGAGCACTCATGTTCCCCTATCTAAGGCTTAGGAACTTATCAACTCTGTCCCGTCGAATTTCTGGCGGCAAATAATGTCGGAGAAAAGCATCTACAAACTCCTGCCACACGGGTGGAGGTGCATTAACCCCTCTAGACACTCAGGTACTATATCAATGAACAGCCACATCCCGTAGTATATAAGAGGCCAACTCTACCGACTCAATATCTGAAGCTTGCATTACCCGCAATGTCCTCAATATCTCATCTATGAAGTTCTGTGGGTCCTCATCGGGGTTTGATCCAAAGAATTCGGGAGGGTCAAAATTAATGAAATCACAAACCCTGGCACTAACGGCCCTATCACCATGACCCGTGCCCTGCTGTTGAGCCTGGGAGGCTACTAACTGGGTCAACAACTGAATAGCCTCTCTCATCTCTTGGCCTGAGGCATCCGGTAGAGAAACTGGGGGTGTTGAAGCTGGAGCTCCCCTATGCTCCTCTGGATCTGGCGGAGTCTGAGAGGATCGAGATGGAACCTCATTCTGGGACTCTCCTTCCTCTGTGTCTGTAGGCGTTACCCGTTCAGTTCTTTTTCCGGCCACCGACTTGCCCTTCTGGGCTGCTGTAGTTTTTCTCTTCACTAGCATCGCTGAAATTATAACACACTGTCAGAAAACGAGAATCCTTATAACATAGCTCTATCGCACCATATAATATGAGAAGGAAAGGTCGATCATTCCTAAATGCCCCGAAGCCTCCTGTTTATACGTGTGGCACGCTTTACACCCATAAACAAGACTCTACTAGACACGAATCGCAGACAAACCCTAGGACGAACTGCTCTGACACCACTTTTATGACGACCCAACTGAAGGGCCGTGACGGGCACCCGGAGCTAACCTACCGAGCACCTCTTAACTTACAACTCATAACCCTATCTAGGTGGACCGCAGGATAACTCATAATCATCATAATCTGCAAGAGGCACGAGTCCAAAAGATATAAGAACACCTATATAATCACCATCAAATATGCCCATATGTACAAGCTGACAAGGCTGCCAAAAATGATGTACAAAATATGAACCGATGAGGTTATAGAGCATCTAGCTATATACATCTGTCTACTAGCCTCTACATGGAGTGCATAATATCATAAAGACGGGACAAGATCCCATGCCCATATATGTATACAAAAGAATAATACTAGCTGAACTACCGCTCCGAAAAAAATGGAGCTCTCTTGTACAATTATTGATGAAGCGGCCTAGGGGTCTGGTCTGTCTCCCTGTCTACCTGCGGGCATGAACGCAGTGTCAACAACTAAAAAGATGTCAGTATGAATAACATACCGAGTATGTAAGGCATGAGTAATTGAATAACAAAAGTATAAAGATGACATAAGATAATAAGATCGATCTGTACCTCTTAAGGCAGATGTCATACATGCTTAGCTTGTAAAAAAAACATTTTCATACATACATATATATATAGTATCCTGCCCGGCCATTTAGGCTCGGTGTTATCATCATCATCCCGCATCTGAGGCATCCCACGTCCGGGGTAACCATCATAACATACCCACTGCAGTGGTGGGCACATCTACATGCCTGCTCGGCCGACTATAGCGCTGCGTGATGTGAGAAAATACATACATATATATAAAGCATGCATGAGAACCCAAATGAAAGCTATAACTCTATCGGAGTGATGTAAGGTCAATAAACCTCCTATTGCCATTATGGAATCATCATCGTCGCCATATCTCACCTTGGAAGAATAACTATCATAAGATGAGATCAACAACAATGAACAACATTAATAACCATGAAACAAAGATCAATAATATCATAAGAACATCAAGGACTATACGCTTTAGCCTTTCTAGAAATGGAGTCATCATGGAGGACATTTGTATTTATGGTCGTATTGAAGTGATCATGCCATATGAAAGAAAGGGTTAGCCTTAACATACCTTTTCGCCTTCTTATCTACTTAACGTTTTTCCTCCCAAGCTCGCAAATCTACATTCAAAAGGTTTTATACTAGAATTAAGTCATTGAGACTCTCATAAAGTCAACTAAACTAATACTTGAGCTAATAAAAATCGGACAACATTCCTTTTATATCTTTTACTTCCACCAATTCTCCAAACAACACCTAAATACCAACAACAATGTCAACAATTCCATATTTAAGAAATTATATACAATTTACAACCAAATCAATCCTAAACTTCTTTCAAATTCCTTTCGTAATCAACAACTACAACACAGTGCCTCATAACTTTCCCTACCACAATTTCCTTCACCTTTATGACTTACTAACCTCCAATTCAACTCAATATAAGAAATAAAGAAAGAGCATACCTTATTCTTGAAAAAATTCAACTCACCCAATCTTGTTTTCAAACCAAACCATCACAACTTTAACTAAAGCAAGGATCATCATCATGTTTTTAAATCTTGATTTTGCTTAGGAGGTTTATGAATGGTTAGAGATGGTAGAGAGAGCTTGAAGAATTAGAGAGTTCTAATTTTTGGGTGTAAATAATGACCCAAGTCATGGCCCTTTTTAATTTATAGGGGAGAGGAATTTTTCACCTCCTGTAATTAGACGGCAAGGTCGACGGTCCGTCGACCACTCAACGATCCTTCGACTTGCAATGGTCGAGTAGCGGTAGCCTCTGATTCTCAGAGAGTTGTTCAACGGTGCAAATTGACGGTCTGTCGGCCATTTGACGATTCGTCGACATGCAACCGTCGAGTTTCCCAGTTGTCACACTCAGTTTCATTAGTTCATTCCGCCTCCAACCTTTCCGATACTTATTGTGCATAACTTGAACTCCGGCATACGTGGAATACATGTAGAATCTCCTATGACCTTGACAACAATTCACTTACTAACTTCACGTCGGCTATCTTGTGGCAAAACTCCACGTATAAAATCGAGGGTGTAACAACTAGGCCCTAGTGAGCCCAGGGAATATCTCTCGCCTTACTCTATTTTATTATTTTCATATGCATTGATGGAACTGTATGAATTTAGCATTGAGGGCACTGTATGAATTTAAGTGTGGGGTGGGAGGAACATCCCTATATAGGATGCTTATGCCTTAGGATTTTTTTAATTGATTTCTTTCATTTAGTAGTAGGATTTTTAGTTTCTTTTATTAGTTTGAGAAAAAATACAAAAACATTGAAAAAGCCAAAAAGATTTTGCTTTCTAGTTTCATTAGTCCATCTGTAGTGGCATAAGGCATCAAGGTAGTTTTCTTTTTCATCATAGAATAGGCTTTTCCCAATGATAGATGGATGACGACCATATTGAGGAAAATTAGTCCGTAGGAAAAGACCATTCAAATGCTAGGTGCTCGGGTTTGGTGAAATAGTGGCAATCTTATCTTTGATTTGAAAGCATGCCTTGAAAACAAATAACCTTTTTGAAAACACTTAAATCATATTTTTTTTGGCTCATGTGTGACCCATTTGACATTATTGAGATGTTGTTGCTTAATTCGAGGGACATTATTGTAATGCCTCAAACTTGACCCTGGACGTAACAGGCATTCGATGCTATGAACAACACCGGAAGCACCTTATAAATCGATAACCATCAAGTCCCTTTTTAATAATATTTCATTAACTGATTGAAAGACGTTATAAAATAACTAAAGAAACTCATGCTCATAATTTAAGAAATAAAATCAATGAAAGTCTATAATAAATAGATTCTCAAAATGTAGCAATACCCATGAGAGTCGAACAACGACACCAACCAATTCCCATAAAACAACACCTATCTCTGGAGCCTCTAAGATGAATAAAAAGTAGTCTACTTCAGGACGCAGCCTGAAATCTAAAAGCAATAAGTAAGATAGAGGGTATCCCATGAACGAAGGTGTGGGCTCACCAAAAGTCCGGAAGTAGCAAACTCTCCTAGTCCGCACGCGTATTACGAACTTGCTTATCAACGTTACCTAACACATCATCAATAATAACAATGGTGTGCCTGAGTACTGGGTACTCAGTGAGTGTCTAAGGGGATACTGTTAACATGTCAAAATAATATAGTAAAATCATTAAACCAGTTTCAATGAAAACAGTTCAAAAAGCCAGAGATAGAGTAAACCAGTAAACTTAATAAAATCATCAGTAAATGCCAAAGACATAAGAATATATTAATTTCGACTTATCATACCATTTACTATATCAAGTCTTTCACATACGAACTTAAGATCACCACAGTCACTCACTGGCGACCAAAAGATCAACACATGCCAACACACAGGCACACAACATTCACCGGGGCTATTATTCCACGGAGGCTAATCGTCCTCTGGGCTAGCACAACAATAGATGCGCTGGGATACATGCCACGGAGGTCAATCGTCCTCTGGACTGATACATTAATAGTGTCACAACCCAACTAAAGGGCCATGATGGGTACCCGGAGCTGGCTACCGAGCGCCACTTGCCATGCTCATTATCATACTCAACCTGGATCAACGCAATTCTCAAGCAAACCTGGCTATGAAACGATCTTTGATTACTTTCCAAAACATACATACATGTACAAGCCCAAAGGGCTAAAGAGATCGTATCACATCTACTACCCACACATGTGTATCTAAGAGCCTCTAACTAGAGTACTGAGATCATAAGGATGGGACAGGACCCGCCATGTACATAAAGAATATACCAATAAGTGGCTACTCCGGAGTAGTGGAGTGCTCCTGCAAATCCGCTAGATAAAGCTCCTAAGCGTCTGCGTCGTCTCTCCGTCTACCTGCGGGCATGAACGCAGCATCCATAAAAGAATGGACGTCAGTACGAACAATGTACTGAGTATGTAAGGCATCCATGGCAACATAATCAAGAAGCAATAGAGCATAAAACGAAGAGATAACCTGTAACTGATTGCCTTTTTAGGCAGAATCATACATGCTAACTTTTATATTAAAACAACATCATATCATATATATACATACATAAACTGCCCGACCATATAGGTACGGTGTGATCATCATTAGCCCGCGTCCGGGGTAACCATCTCATGCCGCCCACTAGTGGTGTCTACCCGGCCAATTAGGCTTGGTGTAATCATAAGCTGCCCACTATGCTCATCGTAGTGGTGTATGCCCAGCCAACTAGGCACGGTGTGAACTCACATACACATAACATAAAGCATGCATGAGGGCTCAAGTAAAAGTTATAGCTCTATCGGAGTGACGTAAGGTCGGTAATCTCCGATTATATTATGGAACAATCATCATCACTAGGTCTCGCCTTGAAGGAACTACTGTCATGAGGTGAGATGGCCAACAATGAATAACATCAAAGGAATCATAAAATAAGATCATCTATCTCATAATAGTATCAATTCGTAAGCTTTGGAATCTCTAGAATTAGAATCATCATCATCATCATCATCATTATCATAGAACTCATCTTTTCTCTTTCTCATAAGAAGCTCTTAAGAACCTTTAGCTTTCATTCTTGGGATGTAAGAAGGTCATGGAAACATAGAGAGGATTCGTAATATAAGAGTCATGCCTTTGAAAGAAATGGAATAGCCTTACATACCTTTATGTCTCCTTAGCGACTAAACGTTTTCCTCCAAGCTTGAAAATTTTACATTCAAGAGAATTCGTACTAAGGGTAGGTTATGGAAAATATGCTTAAGTTCAATTTAGAACAACTAAGGGCTAACGGAATTTGGGCAGCATTTCCCCTCTTTCTCTAACTTTCACCATATCATAAAACAACTCCCAAAGAATACTATCAACATCCATAATATCATATTCAAGTAATTATATTCAATTTAACATCAATTTCAACCAAAATCCCCTTTTCAAGTTTGCACCATAGTCATCTTTCTCACCACAACATCCGTGGATTCTCCACTTTAATTCTTTTCCTTTCCAAGGGATCACTAAACCTTTACATCCATCCAACCTTATAAATAATATGAGAAACATACCTTATTTTCAAGGAATCTCACCTAGCTCATCTCCCTTCAAGATCAAGTTCACTCCAACTTTGCAAGGAATCAAGAACAATCACTTTTCTTGGATTACCTTGGGGTGTAAATGATGATTCTATCTCTAGCTGGTTATGGAAATGTGTGGAGTGGTATGGAACCTTCAATAACTCCTTATAAGTGTCTATAGAGGTGGAGAAATAAATGGGAGAAGTTAGAAATGAACTTAGGGTCGTTTGGGGTTAAAAAAAGGTGGCATTTTCGCCCCCCGACCAAGTTGGCGGAGAGTATGCGACCTTGCACACTGAGTGTGCGGCCGTACACTCTCCCCACCACTTAGGGGAGGTGTTGGGCAGTGATCCCTCCCAATTTGAGTGTGCGGGCGCACACTGCCTTATTTTGCTCGATTTTGCGTAATCGTGCTCCCTTTGATTCGTTTCACCTCCAATCCTTATGAAACCTTCTTGGCACTTATATAATACTTCATTTACCATCCAAGGCCCTATATATCTTCCTCAAAGTGATGTAAAGCAAGGCTCTACACAAATGATGTGAAATTCTCCCAAACAAGACTCTACCTTAACTTTCCCTGACGAGCTTTCTTCTCCTGCCTCAAATGTCATTGGAATCTTAATTAGATATATTAAGTATCCTTTCTTACTTGTAGGGTATTCATGTACACCCTCGACTCACGTTAGTCCACTCATCATGCGAATAACATGAATTTCCCCCAAGGTATAACAAATAAATACACCGGGCTACACGCCACGGAGGTCAATCGTCCTCTGAACTGACACAGCAATGCTCAAAGTGATACATTAGGATCCACAATAGCTAATCGTCCTCTGGACTAACACAGCTTGCTCATACAGGCCCAAACACAAACAATTACAATCATAGTATATAACTGAATCATCAATCATGGCTTATATCCAAATTCAATTCTTAGACCATCTTCTCACAATAGAGGTATTTCATGTCAAATTCCATTTAGAAATCATGTTCAGATCACCTATTCAATTTCAAGTTCAAGAACATCTATTCAAGGCATAACACATTTAAAACTTCAGTCTTGTAGAAATAAATTCAATCATCCCATAATGGGCAAAACGTGTTCATTATGATAGTTTAATTCGTCTAAGGCTCAATGTGGGCTTGACCCTACAAGCGCACGACCTTATTCAAAATCATCTCACATTCCAAAAATAAATCGGAAAGAAGCATCCGCCAAAACAAGAGTTTTCAGGCATGTTCATATTCCAAAGAATTATTTCAAGACACATGTATTCATCCACACGCATATACTAAGAAGAACATACTTTAATACGTTTCAATAAAGTTGTCATGCTCAAAGAAGATTTTCAAAACGTAAACATACTTCCAAAAAAATGTTTTAAAAAGAAAAGTAGACATACCTTAATTCCCATTAAAATATTCCAAACATAAGCTCTGTGCTTCAAAGAATCACTCCACATCCAATTTGAAGATTGCACAATTAATATTTACAAATTTTTACCACTTTTTGTAGCTCTAAAGGCACTGCTCCAGGCCTTCAAATCAAATCTCCACATTCAGATTAAAGACCTATATGTTATGAATAGTCCGTCAAAATTTGGGCTCGATCCAACGGTTAGATTACTGGAAAACACCAATTGAATATGGCTGGTCGGAGTGAAAGTCTACAGAAAATACTAGGATTTTCTCTAAGTCTTCATTGTTCATGATTTTATAGGGTTATGGGATGGATGGGTTTATTTTAGTGTTTAGAAAAAATATAAACTTATAGAATTCAAAGGTTCTTGATTGAAAGACTTACCTTAGAGGAAATCTCAGGAAACTAGATCGTCAAACCAAACTCTTGACGGTTTCTTGATTTCAAGATTGATTTTCTTGTGGTTCTTAAAGGATTGGAGTGCCTAGGTTCTTTAGGGATGCAGGTAGACAGATTATAAATAGTCTCTTAGGGTTTATAATAGTGTTAGGGACGTTTGTACTTAAGAAAATAATAAAATAATGAGTCCCAATTCGGTAAGGAAAAGGCAAAAAAAACGTAACCTAAAATCTGAAAATTTTGCTCCGACCAGCGTTATTAAAAAAGTATAGCTATTACTACAGAGATACGTTTGAGCTCCACCATATATAGTTGGAAATGTATTTTAAAGATCTACAACTTTTATGTTTTGAGTTTTTTCAGATTCCTAGTGTAACTACTCGAAAGTTGGGAATATGTCAGGACTACTGCAGACGTAGACGGATTTAAGAACTCTTATGAACTTCACTATTTGGGCTAACTTCAAAACTTTTTCACCAAAGTTCACCCCGAAAGGATTCACATAGCTAAAATGTCACATCAACACGCATTATACTCATTCACGCCTAGCTCAAATTTATGGGGTGTTACAAATATGGATCCTTCTTGCGTTGATTATGTGTCATGTGTGTGGAAGGAATTGTTGTATGATCCATGCTTTGTATGCATGTCTAGAACTTGCCCCGTATGTTTGTAAAACAAAATGAAGTGTGTTATTACTTGGGACGTAATAGAGGAACTTTTTTGTTAGCCTAAATTTTAACATGTTTTACCAGCCCGTACATATTATCCTAGTCAACTCCATTGAACCTTTAGTCTTTTTCTTTGATAGCAGTCGATAAGTCCATACGCCTTCATTCTAATTAGCCTAATTTTTTATCCAATGTACTCCTTAAGCACTTTAATGATAAAATGATGTAATTGGAGTTGGGATTTGATAAAAAAGAGAGGGTTTGTTGGTTAAAATCTAGTGAGGTCTATTGGTGCACCTAAAGAAAAGCAATGTTGCTAGTTAGTTAGGAATTGAAAAAAAAAAGGGAGATTATCATCGAATAAAAATTCCTTTCTAACTTGAGTTATAAAAATGTGGTGCTTAATTTTAAGGAAACAAAATGGAGATGATTCGGGAGGATTGGTTGATTGGTTGTTATAGAAAGTGGTTGGCAAAGAAACTTGCGCGGAATGATAGTGTTGTATGTATTAAAGTGCTTAGCGAGGATAGTTATAATTATCCAAATATTTCCTACCCGTGCCTTAGCCTACGTTACAACCCTTTAAGTCTTACTTGATCCTAGGTTCAATGCACTTATATTAGTGAAGCGGTTACACTAAGGGCAAGCTTATGGTTCGTCATATTTGGCATGTGATATTCTTTGTGAGAGTGAGCGTATATTTTGATTTTATTTCCATTTAAATAAACTTATTTGATTCATGTGAGATATATGGATAACTCTCCTTTGGTGAGGGCACATAGTTGACAATAGATTGGTGAAATGTTGGTTTCTCAGGTAAGTAGCATGATTGTTTTGCTTTGAGTGGTGTCTTTGACTCATGTTGTTCTTGAAAGTAAAGTGTTTTTGTTGATGTTTTAAACTGAAAATTTTGATTGTTGGCATGACTTTTGTAAGAATTGGCTTGATGTTTGGTTTTCGAAATGTTTTGAAATGCCTGTATTAGCCGAAGCCTGAGCAGAACTGTTTTAATGGCAGGTTAGTGATTGTGGCAGGTTAGTGATTGGTAAGTGTTTTCTCAAGGGAGAGCAAAGTCTAAGTAGGGGTGGCGATATTTGGCACAAATATCGATATTTCGTGTCACTTTCCCTCCTCATCTTAGTACTTTAATCGCATAATTTATAAGGAAATTGTTGTATTCGAGATTATGTTGGTATGTTTGTGTGTTTACGTATAACAAGGTAGAATGATGGAAATCCGAGCAATTTTGAGAGAAAATGGAGCTTAGTGTAGGTCGACAAGATAACGAGAGGAGTGTGCAACACTTAGAGTCAAAAATGGGCAATTGAAGGCAACTGGGCGATTAGCCCGCGTCTGGCACCTAGCGCACAGTGATGCACTCTCTGAATCTCGGTCTACAGAAATCGAAAGACACTCCCGCGATGGGCTCGCGTTGCTTGGCCAATTCGGGACCTTTTTTCAATTTTCTCGATTTGATCGAGATTTGGTAAAATTATTTTAGCTTTTAACCTAGACTATAAATAGACATTTTGTATTAGAAACGACGTACAGGAATTATTCTTAAGACTAGTAAGTCGTCGTTCTTATTCCTTCTTAGGTTTTACTTTATTTTCTTCATTCAACCCTATATTATTCATGAATTCTTATTCTTCTTCTCGAATCATGAGTAGCTAAAATATCTTATTCTAGGGTTGTGGCAAAAGACATGATAGTTGGTTTGACGATAATTTCTATCTATTAAATTTTCATATTTTGGGTTGCATAATTATTCTTGTGCTTAATTGTTTAATTACTTGTTCACTAATTAGACACTATCGGTAGTGCATGAGTTCAACTTGAAAGAGAAAATTCACGTACGTAATAAGAATAAATAGAGTTTGTTCGATTAATCATTTCGCTACTGCGGATAGAAATTCACCCTTTAGCCCTACTTAGTTGATTACGGAAATATAAATGCGTTCTTGTTAATTCTGGTGATCATAGAAATATAGACATTAGGAGTAACATCTACAGGCTTGTGAGTAGTTAGAAAGAATATCATAAGTTAACATAATCCCGTCAACTAGTTGCCCAAGAAATAAAATAGGTAGAATTGTTAGAAGACTTAACTGGATTGTCGAAAGCCATGACCCTGACACTCTTTCTCATCTGATAAACCTTACAGTCTTATTCTAGTCATCTAAACCAAAAAGTTCTCATTTATTGATTTACTTTCAGTCAATACTTTGGTTACAACAAATATCTTGATTTTTATTGTCTTGAATAGTTACGGCGGAATTTGAATTAGTTGAACAGTATAAAATCTAAGTCTCTGTGAGTACAATATCTGAACTTTAAATCCTATATTACTTGTACGACCAAGTATACTTACGTGTGCGTTTGGGAGCAACAGTGACTCATATTCTTGATAAAGAGGAGACTGTAAAAAACTAAAGGATAAAGTCCAGTTAAGGAGAAAGGAGACTAGAAGCGAAAGAACGTCTCGCTGGAACTTCCCAGAATAACATGGGATGGTGAGGTGGTAGGGATTAGTAGAATAAGTAAAGCATTAGGAATAGATATAAGAAGTGATTAAATGTCATAAGTTAGGCATGGCGGTACGACCGGACTCATGGTGGTCAACTAAAATGTAAAAAGGCAAGAGGAAGTTAGTGTTGGGAGTATGAAGGGGTGCAAGTCACGAGACTATGCGTTCACTATGAAAGAGTGAGTTGGCCACTCCATTAACAGTCATCACCAGACTGGCTTAGGACATACCAGTATTAGTTAAACTAAATCGAATCCAAACTAGGACTTTGGGAGATTATTGTAGTAACGGGCATTGCGACAATTTCCAGTAAGCAATTAGGCAACAAAGGGGTGTACCACAGAAAGGCAAACTTAAAAGTCATTAAAGGTAATCACACTAAGATACGCATCATGAGTTGGAGTGTTGATTAAGATTGAGCCTGCTGGTTATGAATAAGTGGCACTCTATGCGTGTAGGTAATTTAGCTGTCCCCAATCAATGAAGATTATAGTAAGACAAGCGATAAGTATTGGACACATGAAGAGCGAGTAAAAACATAAAGGTAGCAATGTGACTTTGCAGGAATAGTATCTTTAAGCATGAGGCATAACCATTCTCCCGGGGGGGAGGGGGGGGGATAATTCAGTAGAACATCCAGATAGGATTATACATTTGCGTAAGGACAAAGTGGCACGGATAAATGCAGCCAAGGGTTAGAAGCGGATGAGATAATGTTAGTTCAAACTGTACGAATGTGTCACGGCTTTAGAACGATATGTAAGAATGAACACTAGGAAGAAGATGGTAATAAACACTTGACAGGAGATTCCAACCAATAGCAAGAGCAGTCGGGCATTTGTGACTTAAAAGATTAGTATGAGGTGTAAGCGATGGAGGAAAGGTATGGCCCTAAGAAGAGTTCATCAGAATAAACACATAGAAGATAGGTCGACCCAAACAATATTTAATTGACTTGTGAAGTATCTAGGTGTGACAAGAGGAGAGGTCACAAACGGGTCGCTAAAATCATGCAGAACTACATAAGGAATTCAAGTCTATGGAGTTTCAATTTTGCAAGATCCAGGGGAAACCCTCAGAGAATGCTTCAAACCAATGTAATGGGCACATAGAGCTCAGTATAGGTATTTCTAACACAAAAGGGACCATTGAACTTAGGATCCAAGGCAAGCATTTAAAAGCTATGTTTAAAGGAACACTATTAGAGTAAGGGAGAAGGTGGTAGCACCTATGGTTGATTGTAGGCAGTTTAATTCACCTAAGGTTCTATGAAAATCTCACAGCTTAATATGAACCAGGAAGCCCCTTCCAAATGCAAAATAATGGGAAGGCAAAGATAAGAAGATCCTACCTTGTGGTGTAACTTAAAGAGGAAGTTTGATGGAGTGAGGTAACAGTCTTGAGATGAAAAAGGATAGGGGCTTGAAGTATCAAGCCAATTATGTGTTGTCGATGTAGCGAAACTACGATGCTAAATCGTGGCGGAGACACATTACTTCTGTTATCCTAGTCATCCAGGGTCAACTAAGATGTGCCATGACGTTACAAAAATAAATCCTATGGATAGTTCTTAGATGATCATTGTAGGTGTATAGCCTTTTCTTAAGATGAATTATATGACCAGCACGATTATTAGCAAAATATGAAGTGAGGTTTGGTTTAGTGGAAAAGTTCCAAAATCTAGATAATGAATTCAAGATCGTTACTTATGGCAAATCGCATCAACTTATGGACCTACAGTTCTAAATCCTTAAGGAAGCGTGTTGGTAGCGTTCGGATTGGTAATATAGGAATGTAGAATGACCCTTAGGATGAATCTGATCGACCAAAGTCTAGCATAGCCCTGTCAAAGGTGAAATAAATGTCAAAGGACTAGAATAGAAGATTGGAAGGAGCCAAACGAGGATCTTAGAATAGTAGATGCATAACACCTTAATTTAATCTTTCATCCACAGATCGACAACCAAACTAAACGCACGAATCGGACACTCGAGAGTTTTTGTAGGTGTGAGTCGCATATGGTAATAACTATTATAATAGCATTAAGATGAGACCTTATAAGGTTTCATATGGACGAAAGTGTGGAAGTCCCATCGGGTAGTCCAAAGGGGACAAGTCAGAGTTACTTAGGCCCGATCTAGTTCACCAAGTCGTAGAGGAGGTGAAACTTGTTTAGGAAAGATTGTAAATAGCTCAAAACCATCAGAAGTCACATTCAGACATTTGGCGACGGGAACTAGAGTTTCAAGTTGATAGGTGGGTCTTCTTTTAAATTTCCCCTATGAAGGGCATAATAAGACTCGGCAAGAAGGGCGAACTCAGCCAAGATATATTGGGCCCCTACGAAATTATCAAGAAAATAGCGGGTGCCTTTTGAGTTAGAGTTACCTTTAGGATTGGAGTCCGTTCACCCGGTTTCCCTATATGTCTATGTTACGGAAGTGTATCGGAGACCCCTCTGAGTAACTCCCGTATCACGATGTGCAGAACACAGAAGACTTATTATACGAAGAGGTCTCAATGGCTATTTTAGATTGACAAGTCTGTAAATTAAGGAAAAGTTTTTGAAATTTGTAAAGGTACTAGGAAGGAGTAACAGCATCAAAGGAAGGGCGTGGGAAGCAAAGAAAAGAAAGAAATCCAAGTACACCTATCTTTTCCAACCGAAGGTTCTCGACAGCCAAGGCCCTATTATGCGCCTTTATTGTGGGGTCATGTTAAGGTTATGCTAACTTTTATTACACGACTAGGTAACCTTTAAGACGAACATTGTAAGGGGAAACAAAAGCAAGACATAGCTTGTAAAGTGAACATTGACTTAAAATATTCCTTTTAATATGACAACCACATAAGGTCCAACATGTATCTATATGATACTTGTGTTACCCTTGGATTTTGACTGATTGTAGGTTCAAGGTAGTGCCCACATATAAGGGAAGACTCTGCTAATATTTTTGTGGGATCCCTAATAAGTTGACCCTCTCCATGCACCTCCGCATTTGAGGATGAATGTTCCTAAGGGGGATGGCATTACATCCTGTATTTTCATACGTTAAGATGCATCATAGGTTAATCTACATGGACTCCGAAGATTTTAAAGTCAAAAAGAGATTAAGTAAAACAGGACGAGTATAGTAGTAATTTGGACAAAAAGGATGAAGTCCAGAAATGATTCAAGGCTTAAAAGTGGGACAACGAGGATTGGAAATAATATTTTGTGTGTTCCGAAAGGTTCTACGAACTAGTGCTATATCTCATGATCATCATTATATGTACAGGAAGTGTGTTAAAAATAATTTGGTGTACAAATAATTTGAGATCAAAGAGTTAATTATGTGTGTTAGTTAAATTGGGAGTGTAGGGACAGAATGACAAAGAAAATGAATTAACTAAAGACAAGAAAAAAAAACTTACCATAATTAGATGGGCACCTTTTCCACGGGGATGAACGTCACTAAATAGGGAAGTGACTCATTCATGAAATAGATGATCTAGTGGTTATGTAGGAGATGTTCAATTCATATATATTTTTTTTGGGAGAAGTGGACCCCACTGTCCAAAGGGGTTGGAGCTACATATTCTTTGAACTAAAAGTAATCTCTTAGGAGCATGGAGGCAGTAATGGACTTAGTAGTAGCCATGGTTGCTCTTCCTTATGGTATGAAAAGTTTTTTTCTACTCTATTCTCCTTTGAAATCCCTGACTTCTCATCGTTCTCTCTCTCATGGTTGTAGTAGTTGCGTGTTTCTTGAAAGTGCAGGGCAAAATACAAGGGTTCTTGCGTGTATAAGGTATGTAAAATTGTCCTACATTTGTAAAAGAGATCATAAGGGTCATATTAGTATGTTTGCTGTGTAGGAGTTACGGGATGACTATCGAAAGTTGTAAAACTAGTTGCTGGGCATGTAGTTGATGCTGGTTGTTGTTGTTGTTGTTGTTTTAAAATTAAGGAAGAAGATAGAGGGAAAGGGGTGGTTATTGGTTGCAAACCGAGCTTACTGCTCGTCGTGTTTGGTAATAGGTTCGTTAATTGGCATCTGTATAATTGTTGGTATTGTACTGGCTATATGGAGGTTGTTCGAGGTCAATTCTAGTGGAGTAAATATGGTTGTTGTTGTTATTGGTGTTATGATCTTGAGGGAAAGCAGTAGAAATAGGGGAAATGTTGTCCCATTCATTATACGACAAGTTTGCCATTTGATATACATGATTACCAAGTATATTCTTGGCCTAACGAGAGAATTAATCACTATTGTAGATTGAACCGCCGGACGAATTGCGAGATTGGCTGATAAGGGAGCTAACAAGGTATGCAAGGTTTCCTTTTCTTTTGTTTCGGCATGAATCTAGCAATACTAGCAAATGGATGTCCCCATAAGGAGAAAACTCTACTCTAATGCCTATACATCTCATGTTTCCATGTTTCGATATGTTACTTAGTTCATTTACACATGCTCTCTAGTTTTCTGATAAGTTATATGTTGATAAGATAGTTACATAATGAATTCGGAGGCTACCGACCTTACGTCACTTTGATGGTCTCAGATCATGTTCCACGAGTTCATCATGTATTATATGTGTCAAATATATACATACATACATATATATATATATATATATATATATATATATATATATATATATGTGTGTGTGTGTGTGTGTGTGTGTGTGTGTGTGTGTGTGTGTATTTTAGTCGGTCGGGTACAGCACCTATTATGCACACCACTGTAGTTGGGTACGTTATGATGATGTTAGCCCCAGCGAGCGGCTTGATGATGATAATGCAGCCCCATAGTGTGGCTACATCATATATATGTTTTTAAACCAATGCATGCATGTCACATGTTCTCAATTCGTAGTTTTAGGTTACTTCTTCTCTAATATATATATATATATATATATATATATATTAGTCGGTCGGTTACGGCACCTATTATGCGCACCACTGCAGTTGGGTATGTTATGATGATGTTAGCCCCCGAGAGCGGCTTGATGATGATGATGCAGCCCCATAGTGTGGCTTATATATAAACAACGTTCATGTTTTTAAACTAATGCATGCATGTCACATGTTCTCAATTCAGAGTTTCAGGTTACTTCTTCTCTACTACTCTTTACTTTATTGCCTTTACTTGTATATTCCTGCCTTACATACTCGGTACATTTATCCGTACTAACATCCCATTACTAAGATGCTGTGTTTCATGCCCGCAGGTCCAAGTATCTAGGCAGAAAGATCTTCTCAGTAGACAGCCTCAGCTTAGTGTTGATGGTTACACTCCGCTCATTCCGGAGTTGCTATAGATGTCAGTATGCTAGGTGACTCTTGAGTATATACATTTATGCATTATGGGTATGGCGGGGCCCTGTCCCAACCTTCTTATAGTCGTGCTACTTCTAGAGGCTTGTATACATGTGTTCTGTTTAGTAGAGTGTGTGGCCTCATCGGCCTTGTCTTCTGATTTACACAAGGTGGTCTCGTCGCCTTTTATATATATATATATATATATGTTTCTCTGGGTTTGCTGGTTGCAGGGGAGTCTATCTTTTATTTGACCATCATGTGACAGCCTTGTCGGCTCATGACTGGTTTGACTTGAGTAATAGGAAGGGTATGTAAGTGCCCGGCCAATAAGACCGGTGCCGTTCTCACTCCTCCAGCTGGGGGTATGACATTAACCATCATATAGCCTCTAGCCTTAGGCTTTCGCTTGGAACATAATAGGCAATAACTGCTTGCTTCGCCTTGCCTCTCACCATAGGTGACAAGGCCCTCGCCTTTCACAACATTGTGTCCACTTGTCCATGATAATGGAACATCCAAACATTGTTCATTGCACTTTATGTTGCTCAACAATCTTGTCTATTTTCTTCACCTCTTTTTTGGATGAGTAACTCTGACTTTATAATAGGTAGGAGGCTTCATTCCTACGCCATATTGTCCTATGACCTCAATGAATTTATCAAAAGTTTTGTAATTGACACAATTAAAATGGAGCCATGCATCGTATATCCATAATGCAAAAACACTTATAGCACGATCCCTTAGCAACCTCTTGATTTCATCAGGCTTTCCCATGCTTCCCTTTCCCTGTGATGTTTGGGGGAAATAAAGACTGAGAGGACCTTTCATCACGGTCTGCACCGTGGATGACATTTTTTGAGTTTTTTTAGGGAGGAGGCATCATTTTCATCCACTTCATCATCTTCATCAGTGAGAACAACCAAAGATGCTTCGTGCAACATTTAAGTTTTTATCATATTTTTACTCTCAACATACACTTTTACTTCTTCCCTAATTTTGGGCGGACACATTGGACATTGTTTTATATTTTTGTACCCACCAATCAACTGTTCTTTGTAACGAGTAATTCCACCATTGGAAGTGACATATAACTGAATCTTTTGATGGGCCTTGGGTACAATAACTCCAACCTATGTATTTTTTTTTTTGTCACTCTTTTTGCTACCATCTGCCGATGCCATGCAGCCTACTGTTTATAGGTACAAAATTAACAATTATTATATATCAAATTTGGGAATAAATTGAAGAGAAAAAACTAGGTATAAGAGAAAAGAAAATAGAGGAAGGAAAACAGAGAACAAAAACAGGGGAGAAAAAAGAAGAAGAAAAAAAAACAATCTGAAGTAGAAAAAGTTGCGTAAGATTCTGAAGAAAAAGAAGAATAAAGTAGAAGAAGAAGCTGAGAAGCAAAAAAGAAAGAAGAAAGAACGTACCTGAAAGAGTGAAGTTGCGCTCGATCGAGTACGGAATAGCTAGTGTAACGACCCGCCTGGTCGTATTTGGACCTTCCGCAGCCCGTGTATGAAAAACCAAGTTTCTTGTAATAAAATTAGTCCACAGGGAAGTTTTACGTGTAATTTTAGTCGTGATCAATTTGGTAGAAGTTAAAATGTTGTGGGCCCGGATATGACCGCTTCGCCGTAACGATCACCGATCGAAGAACCGCTATAGTGAGTCTACCCCAGCGGATGGAGGCCGCTGCAGCCGTCGACGCGAAACCAGACGCAGCTTAAAGACCTTATTTCGTGATTTAATACCATTTTTCCACCAAACCTTCTTCTAAGCCATCACTAGGGAGAATTCTGGGTAGAGCGCATAGAGACTTGAGTAAGGTAACCTTTCTATCTCTTCCTTTTGTTATCTTTTCTACAAGTTAATTCCTCACCGTTAGGTTTGACCTCATAGTGATAACAAACATGGAGCTCTTGCATTGAGAATACAAAGGCAAGGATGGTCAACTATAGAATCTGTCTTTCTATGCATGATTAATTTTGACTCTCGTTATTGAAATTTGGGCTACTCCTAGACTACTCCGTCATGGTCTCCGAATTTGGAAGCAAGAGATGAAGACTCCGAGATTTTTCGTGGCACCTGATCGGCCTCGAGGTAGGTTATGGTTTACTTGAGTTAGACTTTGATTAGTGAGTCGTATATATGTTATAGAATTGGCTGGAGAAAGAATGATTAGGTATTCGGACACGGAGTTCGGTTAGACCTTAGATATATTGGTATTCATTGTCGAATTACGTGGGCTTGTCTCCATTGAGTGAGTAGTTGAACCAAGGTGAATAATTGCTATGCTTGAGGGGATATACTGGTGTTTATGTCCTTAGAGTGATTAAGTTAGAAGGTGGGGATTGACATACGTACTGAGTTGATCATTATAGAGCATGTTGTACTATTGGACGGGGTGACTCGTGTAGTAATTTCATGTGTCTTCATTAGAGTATTCATGTCGCGAGTTAGCAGACATCTTCCTACAGCTTCTGGGAATCTCGTTCCAAGGCAGAAGTTGTGTCGTTTTATTTTAAGTTTATTCCTCTGTATTGTAGAAGCTTTTGTACATGTCTAGACTAGGTCCCGGGAAATTTTAAGCTCTAATTTTATAAAGAGTGTCATTTATTTTTTCTCATTTAATGTTTATGATTATCAGTTATTGAACGGAAAAATGAGTTTTAATAATGGGATGGTTGGTGAGGGTTGGCCTACTAGGAGGTAATCAGGTAGGTGCTCGGACGATCCGTAATTTGGGTCGTGACAACTAGAGAACTAGAAGAAGAAGTTGTGTAGGTGCGATAAAACTTTCTCGCCTTGTCACCTAGTGCCTTAGGCTCACCTTTATGATTGCCACTCTCCTGGAGTATAAAAGATGATAACTTCTTGCCTCGCCTCTCGCCATAGGCGACAAGGAGTTTGCCTTTCACAACACTGTGCCCACTTGTCCATCATAATGGAACATCAAAACTTTGTCCCTTGTACTTTATGTTCCTCAACAATCTTGCCTATCTTCTTCACTTTATGTTCCTCAAAAATCTTGCCTATCTTCTTCACCTCTTTTTTTTTATAAGTAATTCTCACTTTGTGATAGGTAAGACGCTTCATTCCTACACTATATTTTCCTACGACATCAATGAATTTATCAAAATTTTTGTAATTAACACAATTAAAAGGACTCGCCTTTTACTATACAGCGCAAGGTCGTCACAGTTAAGGTATATAGAGGAAATTAATTAGTTCGGGGTGCACCAACTTTGTGCTAATAATTTGGGAGCCTCTTTGAGATTGACGTGAAACCCGCATCCATAATAAATGTGCAACTTGCTCTAAGAAGTGAAAATTTGCAAATGAAGGAAGAGATGAGTGACCCTTTTTCTCAAGGTAGATTATAGTTATATTGTGTGAGAATGAGGTAGGAGCTAAAATACAAAAGTTAAAATAAGTGAGTGAGATAAATAGCATCAATCTTCATTATCTGTTGCATTTGCAAACGGTGGTCAGTTTTTGTCTCGCACTCACACGTTTTTTTCAAGTCTTCTTATTATTTGGAGGTAAAAAGTGTCAATTCAAATATTTTTTTAAAATCAATTAAAGTGAAGGAAATTATTCGTAGAATGATGTTTGGCCAAAAATGCATATATTTAGTCATTGTTGCCTCACATTTTAATACTTTTAATCGTCTTTTGAGTACTATTATATTACTTTGTGTTTAATATTATATTTTAATAAGTGAAAAATTAAAGAGATCCGGAGCAATAACGGAATTCAACGTGTTGGATTTTTATAAATTAGAATAAAGTGGTACAGAATGCACGTAGGAATGATTTGAAAAAGAGAAGGTGTCTATGTGGCATGCATCAGTACAAGAATTAAAATTGATGATTGGAATTAAAAGGAGCAAAGCAGTTAAAGGAATTGGAAGGAATGCATTTACCTTACTTGGCATGCCACCGACGAAGCAAACAAGAAAGTATTCAAAATGGCAATAGAAATTTGCTAAGTTAGAACATGGCAGCAATAAAACTGAGCAGTGGAATTTTTGGATCCCACTTCTTCCTATTTCGTTTTGGAGTCAGTTATTTTATTTGGGCTTTTTCCTACACCTATAAATAGTTCATAAGACAGGGTTTTTTGATAACTTTGAATAGCTTGAAACCCTTAGTTCAGAACTTTGGACTTAGAGAGAGCTTCGAACCGCCGTGGAGGCCGGAGCTTCATTTATATATATTGATTTTCATATTTGGGTTATTTATTTATTCTTGATCTTAATTGTTTGATTATTTCACGAAATAGTTGAGCATTATCTGTGGCGTGTGAATTGAACTTGGGAAAGGGAATTTGCATGCGTAATAAGAATAAATAGAGCTTGTTCGAGTAATCGTTTCGCTAATGATGACAGGAATATACCCTTTAGCCTTGCTTATTTGAATACGGAGAAGTAAATGTGTTCTTACCTCTGGCGACCATAGGAATATAGGCGTTATAGTAGCATCTACAGGCTTGTGAGAAACTCGAAAGACACTCATAAAGTTATAATCAACCCGTCAACTAGTAACCCATAGGTATAACGATTTGAAAACGCAACTGGATTGTTAGTGGTCCTAGCCCTAGATCTATCTCTTCTCCGATAAAAATCTGCTCTTTCTTGGTTGAAGTTCAATATTTGTTTTATTTTATTGTTAGTTAGTTAACAATTTTATTTTGAGATTTTACTTCTTGTGTAGATAACTAGTATAGTTTAATTTAGTAAATAGTTAATCATAAGTCCCTGTGGGCACGATATCTGGACTTTTAAATCCTATATTACTTGTACGACGGCATATACTTGCGTGTGCGTTTGGGAGCAACAAGTTTTTGGCGCCGTTGTCGGGAACTTAGAAATTAATTGTTTATCTAGATTTGACTTTTCTTTTTGTCTATTCAAGTTTTAAGTTTTATTTTTATTTTTTTGCTTAATATTTTGGTATTCTTCTTAACATGGCATCTTGGAACGAAAATTTATCAAATGTTGGGTATTCATGTTTTAATGATTTTTGTGCATTTTGTGGAGGACCCCACTTATGAGAAAATTGTTCTAAAATTTGGGTCATACGGGATGTGTTATGTGACCTTTCTAAATCCTATGATTGGAACTTTTGTAAATGGTGTGGTGGTCAGTGGAATGAGTGTCCTTACCATTGTTCTGGTCTTTCCAAAGGATTTTCACAAAGTGGATGTTGTGAGTGATACTTAGCTATTGGTTCGAGCTCAAGGATTAGATGTATGGGGGGGGGGGGGATTATCTTGATGAAATTACAGACATGGCTTACTTCATGGAAGAAAGAACAAAGCTCGGACAAGAGATAGACCAATTTGGCTCAGATATCCATGACCTGCAGGCTCAATTAAATTAAAAGGTTGAGGCGTCTGATGCCCAACTACCAATTATCGTGGATAGTAGTCAGGATTTGGAGCAAAAAGAGGAATTCCGACCATTCGACAAAAATATTGTTGATTATGCCAATGTTGGGGAGGTGTACAAAAGTGAGGATCTCAAAAATAATGCAGTTTTAGAGTTGAGGCGTGTTGGTCCTCATTCTAAACATTTTTCCACATTGTGTTTGGTTGGTGACATGAAAATCAAGCCCTCCACGCCAATGAAAAAGTGTATAGATAAGGAACAAGAGCCTTACATCCTGAAATTTGCCACACCGAAAAGACAAAACGATATTCCTCACTTAAGGGCCAAGAGAGAAGAAAGACCCTTTTTGACTTGTTTGATACTAGCATATTTGGGCCTGAGCTTGAGTAGTACTTTTCTATGAGTGCTTGAGTAATGAAAAAGATAGCAGACTTTCTGACACCTAGCTCATGATTGTGACTCTATGTATAGCTTATTCTTATTTTGTAGTTCGTCATGATCCTATTTGTCTTAGAGTAGAATTAATCCATCTTGATTGATACTTGTGCCATGTGTGGTGAGGATTTCTTGTATACATTCTATGTTTTGCAGCTTAGTCTAGAACTTGCCCTGCATGTTAATGACGTGAAATAAAAAGTGTTGCTATATTTAGAAGATGATAATAGGCTGTCTTTGATATGTCTTGTGAATTTTAGCCTTTTCAGAAATTGTATCCTAGTCAGCCCTTTGAGCCTGTAGCCTCTTGTTGTTAGTCGTATTTTTGCCTTGATCCATTTGTTTGAATCCCTAGTTTTTGCACCCTGCTTTCCTTGAGCATTGTAGCTTAGACTGTGATATAATTGTGAAATCTGAAGAAAAGGGATGGTCAAGTGAAAAAAATAGTGACCAATGATAAGCCGCAAAATGATGAAAAGGCCTTAGAAAGAATGTGACATCAAAAAATGAGAAAAAAAATTGCTTGAGAAAATAATAATAATTGAAGCGTTCCTGATACGATGAGAATTACAAGTGAAATAATTGATGAAGAGAGGGTTCAAAAATAAAATAAAGAGGAGAAAGTAATGGGTGTTGAAGTCTAAAAGTGCAAAGTTCTTAGGAAAGTATAAGTCACTCTTATATAGTTTTTCTACCCGTCCCCTAGCCAACATTACAACCCGTTAAAGTCCTATTTGATTCTATTCGAGCACCCTTAATTAGTGGAGATGTACATAATGGGCAATCATATGGTTCTTTGTGCATACATGTGAAATTCTTTGTGATGCGAGAGTTGTACTTTGATGCTAAGTCCTTAATTTACATTCGGTTCTTTGATTTGAGTGTGTGAACTATTTATTCCTGTGAAGGCACTTGTTTCATGATAGATAGGTGATGTTATTAGATTTCTTTGATAGAGTAGGTGAGCGAGCTTAAATTTGATGAGCTAGAGTCAATCTCTGAGATTAGGAGGTTAGAAGTTTGTTGTTTGTTTATTGACTTGAATATCTTGCATGATGATCAGGAAGTGTATATTTGATGGTTTGAGTTGCTATAGGGCCTAATTGTTGGTATCAACCAAAATGGTGGTATTCCTAGGCTTGATTTATTAAGAGTGATTTTAATGCTTACTCGAGGACGAGCAAGAGCTTAAGTGTAGGGTGGTGATTTTCACAACCCAACTAGAGGGCCATGACGGGTACCCGGAGCTAACCTACCGAGCACCACTCATCATGCTCATTATCATATTCAACCTGGATCAACACAATTCTCAAGCAAAGCTTGCTATGAAACGACCTTCAATTACTCCTGAAAATATACATATATGTAGAAGCCCATGAAGCTACAAAATAATATACAAGACATACATTAAAGAGATCATGAACCATCTACTACCCACACATATATATCTACGAGCCTCTAACTGGAGTACTGAAATCATAAGGATAGGACAGGACCCCGTCATGCCCCAAATATGTAGACAAAAGAATATACCAATAAGCGGCAACTCCGGAGTAGTGGAGTGCTCCTGTATATCTACTGATAAAACTCCTAAGCGTCTGTGTCATCTCCCTGTCTACCTGCGAGTATGAATGCAGCGTCCATAAAAGAAAGAACGTCAGTACGAATAATGTACTGAGTATGTAAGGCATGTATAACAACATAATCAAGAAATAAGAGAGCATAAGATGAGGAGATAACCTGTAACTGATTGTCTCTTAAGGCGGAGTCATGCATGCTAACTTTTATATTTGAAACATCATCATATAATATATATATATATATACATAAACTTCCCGACCATATAGGTACAGTGTGATCATCATTAGCCCACGTCCGGGGTAACCATCTCACGTCGCCTTCTAGTGGTGTCTGCCCGGCCAACTAGGAACGGTGTAATTATCATCATAGCCACCCACTATGCCCATCGTAGTGGTGTCTGCCCGACCAACTAGGCACGATGTAATTATCATCATAGCAGCCCACTACGCCCATCGTAGTGGTGTCTGCCCGGCCAACTAGGCACGGTGTAAAGTCACATATACATAACATAAAGCATGCATGAGAGCTTGAGTAAAAACTGTAACTCTATCAGAGTGACGTAATGTCGGTAAGCCCTGATTATATTATGGATCAAACATCATTGCTAGGTCTCACCTTGAAGGAACTAGTATCATGAGGTGAGATGGCCAACAATGAATAACATCAAGGAAATTATGAAATAAGATCATTAAGCTCGTAATAGCATCAATTCATAAGTTTTGGAATCTCTAGAAGTAAAATCATCATCATCATCTTTATCATAGAACACATCTTATCTCTTTCTCATAAGAAGCTCTTAACAATCTTTAACTTTCAACTTTTGGGATGTAAGAAGGTCATGGAAATATGGAGAGGAAATCATAATATAGAAGTCATGCCTTTGAAAGAAAGGGACTAGCCTTAACATACCTTTTTCGTCTCCTTAATGACTAACGTTCTTCTTCCAAGCTCACAACTCTACATTCAAGAGAATTCGTACTAAATTAGATCATTTAAAACATGCTTAAGTCTAAACTAAAGCGACTAAGAGCTAACGAAAATTGGGCAGCATTTCCTTTGTTTCAACAAATTTCTCCATATAATAAACAAATCCCAAACATCAATAGTAACACCCACAATACCATAATCAATAGACTTCTTCAGGTTAAACATTGTTCAATCCTCAAAACTCCTTTTCAAAGTCATTCATAATCATAATTATAACATAACACCATATTCATTTACATATAATACTTCCTCAACATCCTTAGTATCATTCATAACAATATCATACTCATAGCATAATAAGAATCATGGCTCAAGTTAACTTACTACTCAAAATATCATTATTTCCATATTTGAGCTCATATTCTATTTTCTTCTCTCATCCAAGTCATTCAACCACTCAAATACTTTTAATAACATGGAATGGATGTAAAACTAACCTTTGATCATATAAAAATGAAACTTGGATGAAGATACTTCACTAGAGAAAAACCCCAACTTCAATACCAAAGGAGTTCTTGACTTCTGTAAACCCTAGTGAGCCTCTTTGCACTTGATTCCCTTGATTCTAGGTGTTTAATCTTTGATTTCCCTTGGATTTGTGTTAATATGGTGTGTGGAATATTCTAGAGTTCTCAAGAGGTGTGGAGAATGTGGGAAATGAAAATAAGAACTTGGGTCATATATTTATAATTATGAAAATCTGACCCGACATGATTTATACGGACACTTATACGGTCCGTATAAGTGACCGTATAATTCTGCCAGAAACTAACCATTTTGTGACTGTTATACGGACCCTTATACGGACCGTATAAAGTTATACGGACCGTATAAGTGGTCGTATAACTCACTTTTTCCCGAACTTGTTCTCATCGATTCGTTTGATCTCAAATCCTTATGGAACCTTCTTAACACTTGTCTAATACTTCATTAACCATCCAAGGAGCCGTATAGCTTCTCCTCGAGAAACTACTAAATAATTATTAACTCTATAATTCCTAAATCTTCCCAAGCACAACTTATACTTCACTTCCTTCGACGAACTTAGTTTCACCGAATCATATCACTTCAAAAATCTTGTAGTATACACCTTTAAGCTACAAAATACCCTCCTTAAGGTCATATGGACTTCATGTTCATCTTAAACTTGCGTTAGTTTATTCACAGCACAACAACACGAAATGTCCAAGGTGTAACATTCTGCCCCCCTTAGGAACATTCGTCCTCGAATCTTAAGTTCTCGGGAATTCTACAAAAATTTCGCCAGAGTTTCCTCTGAAATATGGCACTACCATCCTGTCACAGCAACCTAAAATATATTGCCTGACAGGGCTACAATAACAACAACAGAAAGCATGGCCACACACGACTAAAGAAGCATTAAAAGAAACATTACATACCTGAGGACAATGGTGTCTCGTCCTGAGCCTCGTCTGGGGGAGGAAATAAATGTGGATATCTAGACTTCATCTCTTCTTCTGCTTCCCAAGTCATCTCCTCTCTATTATTGTTTCTCCACAAGACCTTAACTGAGGCTACATCTTTGGTTCTTTAGTCTTCGCACTTGCCTATCTAGAATGGCAATGGGTACTTCTTCATAAGTCAACTTCTCGGTAACTTGAACATCATCTTCAGGCATGATTCTGGAAGGATCACCAACACACTTGCAGAGCATCGACACATGAAAAACTGGGTGAACCGACTCCAACTCTGAAGGTAGATCTAACTCATAAGCCACTTGGCCTACTTTGCATACAATCTTGTAAGGTCCAATATACTAGGGACTAAGCTTTCCCTTCTTGCCAAATCTCATTGCACCTTTCATTAGCGACACTTTCAGAAATACCAATCATTAACTTGGAATTCCAAGTTTCGTCGACGGTTGTCTGCATAAGATTTTCGATGACTCTAGGCTATCAACAATCGGTCTCGGATAAGCTTAATCTTTTCCACCGCTTGCTGGATCAATTCTAGGCCTATTAGTTGTGTCTCCTACTTTAAACCATCCAATTGGCGATCTACACTTCCTTCCATATAGAGCTTCATACGGGGCCATCTGGATACTAGAATAATAACTATTGTTATATGCAAATTCAATAAGTGGAAAATGATCATCCCAATTACCTCCGAAATCTAATACACATGCCCACAACATATCCTCCAAGGTCTGAATAATGCGTTCAGCTTGTCCATCCATCTGTGGGTGAAATGTTGTGCTGAGTCCCACTTGAGTTCCCAAACCTTCTTGAAAGGACTTCCAGAAACTAGCTGTAAATTGTGCCCCTCTATCTGCAATAATGGATACTGGAACACCATGAAGTCGCACTATCCCTCTAAGGTACAGCTTGTCGTAATCTTCTGCTGAGTATGTAGTTCTAACCAGTATGAAATGATCTGACTTCGTAAGTCTATCCACAATTACCCATATGGAGTCATACTTACGCCGAGAATGGGGCAAACCTACAATAAAATCCATGTCGATCACCTCCCATTTCCAGGTTGGAATTTCCATAGCCTGCAATAATCCTCCTGGCTTTTGATGCTCGATTTTCACTTGTTGGCAATTTGGACACTGAGCTACAAATTTTGCTATATCTATCTTCATGTCATCCCACTAAAACATTGACTTGAGGTCATGGTACATCTTTGTCGCTCCTGGATGAACAGAATAGCGAGAGTAATGGGCTTCTTCCAGAATCTGGCGGCGTAATCCTGCAACATTCGGGACACATAGCCTACCTCGATACCTAAGAATTACATCTGTAGAAATTTCAAATGGTAACTTTTCCTTCTGGGGAAGTGCATCTCCATAGTGACTCAACTTGGAATCTTCATATTGGCGCTTTTTCACTTCCGCCACTGAGGATGAAACAGCTGGGTTTTGAACAAAGAACTCCTGCATTGCCCGAGTCCATTAAGCGGACTCCTAGGCTAGCTAGCTGGTGGAGCTCACGGACTAACTCCTTCTTTTCCGGCTGAACGCCACATAAACTGCCCATAGATTTACGGCTAAGAGCGTTGGCCATCACATTCGCTTTTTCAGGATGATATGAGATACTCATATCATAGTCTTTCAATAGCTCTAGCCATCGCCTCTACCGTAGATTCAACTCCTTTTGCTTGAAAATGTACTGGAGACTCTTGTGATCGGTATAAATATCAACATTTACACCATACAAATAATGTCTCAACATCTTTAGTGCATGAATAACTGCAGCTAATTCGAGATCATGGGTCGGATAATTCTTCTCATGTTTCCGTAACTGCCTAAAAGCATAGGAAATAACCTTACCGTACTGCATCAACACACAGCCCAACCCAACACCGGAGGTATCACAATAAACAACATAGCTTTCTGATCCCTCTGGAAGTGTCACGACTGGGGCCGAAGTCAATCTATCTTTCAATTCCTGAAAACTACGCTCACAAGCATCAGTCCATTAAAATTTTGCTAATTTCTGAGTTAGCTTCGTCAATGGTGCAGAGATAGAAAAAAATCCTTCCATAAATCTTCTGTAATATCCTGCTAATCCCAGAAAGCTACAGACCTCTGTAAGTGTTGTAGGCTTTGGCCAAGTCTTCACAGCCTCAATTTTCTGAGTATCTACTCGAATGCCGTCAACTGATATAATATGGCCCAGAAAAGTTACAAAATTCAGCCAAAACTCACATTTTGAAAACTTGGCATATAATTCTCAAGTATGAAGAATTCCATGAACAGTACGTAATGAACTGCATGTTCTACTTCTGATCGAGAATACACCAGGATGTCATCGATGAACATATTTACGAATAAATCCAGGAAAGGCTTGAATACATTATTCATTAAATTCATAAACACTGCCGGGGCGTTAGTCAACCCAAATGACATTACCCGAAATTCATAATGACCATATCTGGTTCTGAAAGCCGTTTTCGGGATATCTTCTTCTCTAACTCTCACCTGGTGATATCCTGACCTCAGGTCTATCTTGGAAAACCACTTAGCACCTCGTAATTGATCAAACAAACCATCGATTCTCGGAAGCGGATACTTATTCTTTATCGTCACCTTGTTCAATTGGCTATAGTCAATGCACATTCGCAAGGAACTATCTTTCTTTCTCATGAACAAGACAGCTGCTCCCCATGGTGATGAACTGGGTCTAATAAATCCCTTCTCGAGCAAATCCTTCAGTTGTACCTTTAGCTCTTTTAATTCTGCAGGAGCCATTCTGTAAGGAGGAATAGATATGGGTTCGGTATTCGGTAGCACATTAATAGTAAAATCAATCTCCCGTTCCGATGGAAGACCTGGAAGTTCGTCTGTAAATACATCCTGAAACTCATTTACTACCGGGATGGATTAAAGAGTCGGCGGTTTTGCTTCGGTATCATGAACCCGGACCAAATGATAAATATAGCCTTTTGCAATCATCTTCCTCGCTTTGAGATAGGAAATAAACCTACCTTTTGGAGATGCTGTGTTACCTTCCATTCAAGAACTAGTCCTCCTGGGAATTGGAATCGAACCATTTTTGTTCTACAATTCAAATTAGCATAACAAGAAGCCAACCAATCTATGCCCATAATCACATCAAAATCTAACTTTCCCAGCTCAATCAAATTAGCTATAGTCTGACGATCACATGCCATAATCACACAATTTTTATATACTTGTCTAGCTATTACTGGGTCACCAACGGGAGTAGACACCTCAAAAGGTTTGATTGGCTCGGGTTTCACCCCAATACGACCGACAATATAAGGAGTGATATATGACAAGGTAGAACCCGGATCAATTAGTGCATAAACATCATAGGAGAATACGGATAATATACCTGTGACAACGTCAGGGGAGGATTCAAGATCCTGTCGTCCGGCTAATGCATATATACGGGGCTGGGGGCCACTCGAACTGGATGCTCCCCCTCTGCCCCTGCCACGGCCTGCTGAAGTCTGGGGAGTCTGCCCTACAGGGCGCACGGACGAAGAAGAGCCGGCTACTGATCCTGTGGGCTGGGCCCCAACTCTACCACTCATCGATGGACAATCACGCATCATATGCCCAGTCTGACCACAGGCATAACAAGCATCTGAGCCTCGGCGACACTTAACAAAGATGTAATCTACCGCGCTGGCTGCATCGTGGTACCAGTGATCTCCTCTGACTAGGATCACCTCCAAACTGGGAACTCGAAACTCTCAAATTCCGACCCGGTCCACAAAAAATGGGGCGGTCAAATCTCCTACCCGTAAATCGAGGAGGTGCGCTAGCCGTGGACTGGCCTGAATATCTGGAATACTGTTGCCGCTGACCCCTTCTATACTCACTACTAGCACCGACAGATCTAGCCATCTTACTATGCCCTCTATCAATATCACGCTCGCCCCTTTGCGGCTGTTGTTGCTCTTCCAAATTTTAGGTGTGGGCCTGAATACGGGAGATGTACATCCCTTCCTGAAGTGAAGCTGTCCACAGTCTTTGATCAAATGTGGCCCTAAGCCACTCACGAACCAATACACCCAATCTCCCATATCGGCTACCATGGCCGAAGCATACCTAGACAATGAATTAAAATGGAGACTATACTCCTGAGCACTTATATTTTCTTGCCTTAAATTCAAAAACCTATCAGCTCGGACCCGACGGACCTCAAGTGGCAAATAATGGCGGATGAAGGCATCTACGAACTCTTGCCATACCGTGGGAGGTGCATTTTCCTTTCTCGATGATATCTAATTATTATACCACAGACCGGCTACATCCCACAACCTATAGGAAGCCAACTCCACTGACTCCGTATCGAAAGCATGTATTATTCTCAGCGTCCTCAGCATCTCATCTATAAAGCCCTGTGGGTCTTCATCCGGCTTTGACCCAAAAAATTCTGGAGGATTCAAACTCATAAAATCACGGGCTCTGGCACTAGTTGCTCTGTCACCTGGACCCGCACTCTGCCGCTGAGCCTGAGCAGCAACTAGCTGGGTCAATAACTGAATAGCCTCGGTAATCTGCTGACTCGAAGCACCCGATGGAGGAACCGGAGGCATTGGAGCTGGAGCTGAGGCCCTTTTACGCTCCTCTAAAACAGGCGGAGTGTGAGAAGTATGAGGTGGAGCCTCATTATGGGACTCACCCTCTTCTATATTTACCGGTGGCTCCTGTTCAATCCGTCTTCCTGTCGCAGTCTTGCCCTTCTGGGCGGCCGTTGCTTTCCTCTTCATTGACATTACTGAAATCATAATGCACCATTAGGGAAAAGAGAAATCTTATATTATAGCTCTATCGCACGATCTATGAAGAAGAAGGACAGTCATTATTCCTAAATGCCCCGCAGCCTCTTGTTTATAAGTGTGGCGCGCTTCACACCCATAAATAAGACTCTACTGGACACGGCTCGTAGACACACCCCAGGACGGAACTGCCCTGATACCACTTTTGTCACGACCCAAGTAGCCTCTACTTGGGTCGTGACAGTGATGTTCGGCCAAAAATGCATATATTTAGTCATTGTTGCCTCACATTTTAATACTTTTAATTATCTTTTTAGTACTATTATATTACTTTGTGTTTAATATTATATTTTTAATGTGTAGAAATAAAGCAGTGCAAAATTAAAGAGATCCGGAGCAATAACGGAATTCAATGTGTTGGATTTTTATAAATTAGAATAAGGCGGTACAGAGTGCAAAGAGGAATGATTTGAAAAAGAGAAGTT
Source organism: Lycium ferocissimum (assembly GCF_029784015.1). Classification (NCBI taxonomy): domain Eukaryota; kingdom Viridiplantae; phylum Streptophyta; class Magnoliopsida; order Solanales; family Solanaceae; genus Lycium; species Lycium ferocissimum. The sequence continues at coordinate 1,155,810 of NC_081352.1, forward strand.
GTCGATATGGCATGCATCAGTACAAGAATTACAATTGATGATTGGAATTAAAAGGAGCAAAGCAGTTAAAGGAATTGGAAGAAATGCATTTACCTTACTTGGCATGCCACCGACGAAGCAAACAAGAAAGTATTCAAAATGGCAATTGAAATTTGCAAAGTTTAGAACGTGGCAGTAATAAAGCTGAGCACTGGAAATTAACCTGTGCGTGATGCACAGTGGGGCAGTAATAAAGCTGAGCACTGGAAATTAACCTGTGCGTGATGCACAGTGGAATTTCCGGATCCCACTTCTTCCTATTTTGTTTTGGAGTCAGTTACTTTATTTGGGTTTTTTCTTACACCTATAAATAGTTCATAAGATAGGGTTTTTTGATAACTTTGGATAGCTTGAAACCCTTACTTCAGAACTTTAGACCTAGTTTTTACGTTTTTATTCGGATGATTTGTTGTTTTTCCTCCATGTCTATGTGGAGCTAAACTCTTTAGTTCTAGGGTTTTAACACAAACATGAAAGTTGACGTTTGATTATTGTTTATATCTATTGATTATCATCTTTGGGTTATTTATTTATTCTTTATCTTAATTGTTTGATTATTTGACGAAATAGTTGAGCACTATCTGTGACGTGTGAATTGAACTTGGGAAAGGGAATTTGTATGCGTAATAAGAATAAATAGAACTTGTTTGAGTAATCGTTTCGCTAATGAGAATAGAAATATACTCTTTAGCCTTGCTTAGTTGAATACGGAGAAGTAAATGTGTTCTTGCTACTTCTAGCGACCATAGGAATATAGGCGTTATAGTAGCATCTACAGGCTTGTGAGCAACTCGGAAGATACTCAAAAAGTTATAATTAACCCGTCAACTAGTAACCCATAGGTATAACAATTTGAAGACTCAACTGGATTGTTAGTGGTCCTAGCCCTAGATCTATCTCTTCTCCGATAAAAATTCATTCTTTCTTGGTTGAAGTTCATTATTTGTTTTATTTTATTTTTAGTTAGTTAATATATCTTGAGATTTTACTTCTTGTGTAGATAACTAGTATAGTTTAATTTAGTAAATAGTTAATCATAAGTCCCTGTGAGTATGATATCTGGACTTTAAATCCTATATTACTTATACGACCGCGTATACTTTCGTGTGCGTTTGGGAGCTACACAGAAATAGAGGGTTAAAAAAGAAATTGAAGTCAAACAGAAAGATGAAAAGGTAATGTTTATGTTGGGATTTGGGTACAAGTCACTATAGAAGCACTGGTTTACGGATTATGATGGATGTACTCTGTGAAAGTTGTTGTTATCTTAGTGCGATGTGTGCATGTGGGTTTCGGGGGAGAGAAGGGGGTGGTTGCCGATACTCTTCTTTTCTGTAAACATTATGAAATAAACTCTTTGATCAAGAGCACTCTTAAACTAAAATAAGTACCAAAAAAAAAAAAGATGACACAGCATTAAAAATAAAAAAAAGTACCAGCTTTTCATAAAGATAATTCTCATAACCTATTAACTATACAAAGAGAAAAATGAAGGAACCAAAGGAGAGAAAAAGATAGTACCAAGTTTTTGTGAAATCAGTATTTAAAGATTACGATTATCTATTGAGAAAAGTATGATAATATCATAAAGTGAAATCAAGGTGGGGAAAATATATAATAAGAAGGGTTGCGCCTTTAATTTGCTTACCCTCGCGTGACTTGTTGCACTTAATATAGTAACCCATATAGACCAAAGGGTGATCTTTTGCTTTTCTAGTAGCTAGCGTATTTTCTATTTTGGCAGTTTACAACTTGGAGGATCTGACAATCAGCCGCTAACTTCTCCATTGAAGAAGGAAAGCAAAAGTTTTGAAAAATTTGCAAGGACTACTTGTTTCGTACTTGCACAATGAATAGGTGATATCATTAGTTGTAATTATACCTTTAAAATAAACTAAAATTTTATACTCAAAAATAGTGTTATACCTATAAAGTTTTTAATTATCAAAGATATCATGGATCAATAAGTTTAAGTAAAGTTAAATTCCTGGATAAAATAGGAAAAGAGAGAAATACAATTATTTGCAGCACAAGAGCCTCCTGGGTCTGATGGGGGGATTCTATTCGATGTAACTGGTACATGTAATTGAGCAACGCGCGGACCGTTTCAAATTAAAGAATTCGGAGAGACAATAGAAACATTTCAAAATGATTTTTTTATTACATACTAATATTTTCTATGGTATATGTAGCTGTTATTGATAATATCATTGATTATGATTCTTTTATTACATCCTCATTAAGCCACATTTTCGGGTACGGAGAAAGATTGAGCATAAAAATAGAATACCTTGCATTCAGTGTCACGACTCAAAATCCCCAAATTATATCTAAGTCACGAAACATAAGTAAATTGTGAAATTAATAGACAACAACCATAATAAGTCTCATAATAGGTCTAATAATAAGGAAATGAAATAGTCTAAGTTAATACATCCCCCAAAACCTGGAAGTCACAAGTACATAGCTACTAATCCGAATATAAGACTGAATAACACAGCAAACTATCTGAAGTATTGAAAGACAGGAAATTAAAGATAAGAGGGAGTCTGGCGTCGTGGAACTATCACAGGCTCACACTAAAACTCCGAGAAATTCTCCAAAGGATCTACAAGCCTCCACTCGTGCTCGGATTCGTACCTACACGCAAAAGGTGCAGCAAGTGTAGAGGGAGTATGGAAAGCATGTGTACCCAGCAGCATTGTGGAGAACTATAATGATGACGAAGGTTGGTACTTCCGAGAATTCTCTTCTTGCTTAGTTAGTTCCAAAGTCCATAGTTCATAATAATTCAACAAGCACAAAAGGTATCCACAACTCAATCAGTTCATAAAGTTAGTTACTTTCTAAGTATAGCCATAATGATTCAGCCTTTTCATCAGTCCCGGCATACACACGCTTCTGCAGTAGGTTTTAGGTGAACCATGAGGGACTCATGAAATCCGTATACCCACTCGAAATACTAGTGTAACGACCCGTTTGGTCGTTATAGTCTTTTCGGCATTTTCGCCTTTTCCGAGCATTGACTAGCTCATTTTGCCCGAAGTTGACTTCTGGATAAACGGATCTTTTCAAAAATCTGTCAATTTCAAGAGGTCCGGATAGTTGTTTATGACTTGTGTGTATATTTGGTTCGGTTCCCAATGCACTTGGATGCATTTTGGGACTTGGGTTGGAAATTAGAACTAAGGCGTCGGGGGTTGACTTGGTCAACGAGACCTTCGTTGAAAATTTCGAGGCCACGAGCTCTTTCGTAGCATATTTTTGTGTGGGACTGTGTGTATGGTTTGTGAGCAGATGGCCTCAGGAATGGCCCGAAATTTTGATTGAGCCTTAGAAAATTGGGAGAAATTCGGTACCTGGTGCCCGAAATGGCGGCACCAGTGCCGTCCCCGCGGCACCGCTGCTGTGGTGTGTTGGCCGCTGGGGCCGCCATGGGTATTGTTGGCCAGACCGCCATGGCGGCCTTAAGGGCCCTATAGCTGCACCGCTGTAGCGGCCCCGTTACCGTCGTCGCGGTGACGGGTCAGGTATTTTCATTAAGTGTGATTTAAATAAGCCCTTAAACCCTCATTATTTCCCATTTCGAAATTAGAGCTTTGGGGAACAATTTTTGGAGATATTTTGGAGACATTCTTGGAGGTAAATCTTGCCTATTACTTTACTCTTCCTTAATCACAATCATCCTAGATTTTCCCCTTCCCTTTAATAACCCCTTAGTGATGGAAGTTGAAATAGCGTTTTTTATGAACTTTTCCTTAGGCTCATGTATGAGGAAATTGAAGATGTTTATGTCAGATTTTGACTAATCTAAGCTTATTAATCATATACTTCCACTTCTAGTGTTGAATTTCGGAATCAAAGACTTAGGATTTATTCCCAATTTTGGGGGTTTTGCTTGAAATCAGAAACTAGGCCAATCTTTGAGTTAAATCAGCAATTAGTGATTGGGTTATGGTCACCTAGTGCTTAATTTGATATTTTTCTTTCAAACTTTCCGTTTTGCCCTTGTGGGCCCGTTTCCCCAATTTCTAGGGTTGGAATTGACCTAGAATGAATAGTAATAATATTAGTATCATTCTTCGTGATTTCTAATTTAGATTTCGATTATGCTTAGACTACTTGGGTTCTGAGGCTCAGCGGAAAGGCAAGGTAAAGGAGTGAGTTGTTGGTGTTGCGGTTCGGCTACCCAGGTAGGTTGTGGCTTACCTTTGGTGAGACTTCGTATGGCGAAGCGCATATTTAGATTTTATTGTCGGAGACAGCATGTGAACCTTCGGGTATGAAGTCGGGTTAGATATTGTCTTAGATTGGGTCCTGTTATGTGTTGGGGCTAGCCACCCCGTTATGTGTGATTTGATTATTTTATTGTGTCGGCTTGATGCCATGAGTCATTGGTAGATATTGGATTCTGTTTTATCATCTTGAGTATGATATAGTTGGCATACTCATTGTTGGTATTTGTACATGTATATATTGTTGGCGTACCCACTGTTGATACTTGTGATTCGGTTATATCATTGGCATACCCACTGTTGGTACTTGTGATTCGGTTATATCATTGGCATACCCACTGTTGGTACTTGTGATTCGGTTATATCATTGGCATACCCACTGTTGGTATTTGTGATTCGGTTATATCATTGGCATACCCATTGTTGGTATTTGTGATTCGGATACATTATTGGCATACCCATTGTTGGCATTTGTGATTCGGATACATTTTTGGCATACCCACTGTCGGTATTTGTGATTCGGATATATTGTTGGCGTACCTATTGTTGGTACTTGTGATATTGAGCTTGATTGTTAATGTGATTCATGCATTGTACGCACTCTTATTTTCAAGATACACTGTTGAGACATTGATAATATTTGATGAAAAACTTGATGAGCTGGGCTCAGTTTTACTTGAGTGACGTGAGATGGCTGATGTCCGATGTTCATCCCAGAATCGTTCATTGAGTGAAATTGATACTTGATAAAACTCTTTTACTTGAGTGACGTGAGATGGACGATGTCTAATGATCAATTCCGGAATCGTTGTTGCATGGCCGATATCCGATGTTAGTCACGGAATCGTTGTTAGTGCATAGACTCCGCGGGTCCCCTAGGGTGGTGCCGGTGAGAACCCCCCGTGGGCAAAGATCAGGGGTCCCGTCTATCTGTTGGGCAAAGATTCGGGACGGGTGGCACTTAGACTTCGCGAGTCACGCTGGATTGTGCTACCGAGACGTCGATATTTCCGTCCGGAGTACATGTGTACACCGCATTTGCATGGCATAGCATTGCATTCATACCATCATTCCATTGCATTGCATTATGACTTGATTGAGATGTTTGGTGTTGTGTGGTGATGCTGGATTGGACTGGACATATATATCAGATTTGGCACATTTGGGATTAGATGCTTTACGTAGGTGATGACGAATATTTGGAATTGATTGTATTGTCTTATACTTGTTGGTTTATTTGCTTATCTGCTTTATTATCTGAATAGTGTTAGCTATGTTTAGTCGGTCAATGATGCCTACCAGTACTGTTGTTTGTAATGACCTGCACTTGTTGCATTCTTTTATGAATACAGAGTATCAGGTCGGATCCACTTCCGTGACGCGTGGCTGATCGTCGCTTCAGCTTTCTCTTTGAGTTTCCAGGGTGAGCATGGCCGTCCACTGCCTTGAAGACTTTCTATCTTTATGTCCTATTCTATTCAGAGACATAAACACTTTATGTATTAGTATTCCAGATTGTATTATTTCCCTTTAGATGCTCTTGTGTCATTCAGACTAGACCCTGGGGGTGTTTATCGTCACTCCGCACTATTCTACTACTTATATATATATATATATATATATAACAAAATTGTATGTAAATTAGACATAATAAATGCGAGAATATATAATTAAAACGACCTCAATAGAAGCAACTAACCAAGATATAGAAGACTTTAAAGTACAAATAAAAGAATTATTAAATTTAGGAGTAATAAGAAGATCTACTTCTAAACATAGATTCCGCCGCATTTATGGTAAGAAATCATAGTGAGATAGTAAGAGGAAAAGCTAGAATGGTAATAAATTACAAAAGACTTAATGATAACACCGGAAGCCGATGGATATAAGTTACCGACAAAACAAGAACTAATAAATAGAATACAAAGTAAAAAGATCTTTAGTAAATTTGATTGTAAATCGGATATTTAGTGTGTACGAATGCATGAAGAAAGTATAGAATGGATTGCATTTGCACGTTCAAGGACATTTCGAATGGTTAGTAATGCCATTTGGATTAAAGATACTCACCAATTTTTCAAAGAAAAATGGATAGTATATTTGGAGATTATAAAAGATTTGTCCTAGTATATGTAGATGATATATTAGTATTTAATAAAGACATGAAAGAACATTTAGGACACCTCCAGACAGTAATTGGATTATTTGTAGAAAATGGAATAATAATTAGCAAGAAAAAAATGGAATTATGTAAAAACCATATAAACTTTTCAGGAGTAGTACTAGGAGATGGTAAAATAAAATTGCAACCTCATATAGCTAAAAAGGCCTTAGAAATGCCGTATAAACTAGATAATGTTAAAGAATTACAAAAATTCTTAGAATAGCAATTATGCTAGAAGTTTCATAAAAAACTTAGGAAAAATTGCGGTGGCCATTATATTCAAAAACGGATCAAATGGTCAAAAACACTTTAATACGAGAAGATATTAGATTAGTACAAAAAATTAAAGAAAAAATAAAAAATATTCCAGACTTAAATATGCCCCTAGAAACAGACTATTTAATTATAGAAACGAGATGGAAGCTTCAAGGATGGGAGCCGTATTAAAGGCAAAACCAAATAAATATAGCAATAAAAGTGAAGAAAAGATATGTGCTTATCAAAGCGGTAAGTACCGAGAAAAAGGAAATATGAGTAGTATACACGCCGAAATTTTAGTCGTAATATATGGCTTAAATAGTTTTAGACTATATATACTAAATAAACCAAAAATATTGGTAAGAATGATCGTGAAGCTATAGTCAAATTCTATCAAAAAATTAATGATAAAAGTAGCGAGATCGAAGATGGTTAAACTTTATGGATACTATTTCAATTTATAATTTAACATTCGAACATATAAAAGGAAAAGATAATAATCTAGCAGAATTTAATTAAGTAGATTAAAAATGACACCTAACTAATTTTCTATTTGAACAAGACATGACCATCAAGTTCTCAGATAGCAGACAAGGGAAAAGGCATAGCCTCAACCCAAGACACTTACAGACAAAAGGTACTAGGTAATCTTCATTTTTGACCTACATCTGTATTAAACAAAAACGCCTTAGAAAGAATACATTTTGGAACCAATAATTTAGTATTTTTCCCGCCATCTAATTTAACTTTCAAGGTATTACCAGAATATGTAATAGACAAACAACAGACATGTTTAGTAGACAATTTATGGATATCGCATAACAAAAAAGACGCTGGTCATTTTGTAGCCACTATAAATGCACTTTGTCAGTATTTTACAGACAAAAATCTAGATAAGAAATTTAAATTTTATGTTGTAATCTATGGTAGAACTAATGGTATTTTCTAAACCTGGATAGAAGTTTTAGATTCTATCAAAGATATAAGAAAACCTCTTTTTAAAGGTTTTAATGATTTCACCGAGGTATTAGACCATGCTAGAGGAGTGTTGGGACCAAACTATTATATTTCTCCAAATTTCTCGCATAAAATCCGTATAGAACCCCTCGACAATATACAAAAAGACACGTACAAGGTGATTTTTTGCGATCACGCTCTATTATGACCGAGACCGTCGAAGACTTAACCAGCAGAAAAAGACACTCATCCAAGAAAAAATGAAACTCTTGGAACAAGCAAGACTGTTAGAACAAAGACTACAAGCAGTTAAGTTCAAATTATTACAATCCTAGAGTTCTCCATCTCAGACAAAAATGGATGAGACGGGTGTGCATTCCCCACTGAATGCAAATAGATCCACTGTACCGGATAAAGATTCAGCTCTTCCGGTAAAAACTCATCAAATCCGTTGATGGCTGTCACTTTGCCAAAAAGTGAAGATGAGGGATGTTCATCTCTCCAGATAAGACGAAGACTACCAAAGACACTGACGCAAGGAGCTACTTCTATCAAAAAAAGCATACTTGCAAAAAAAAAAAAATGACAACATAGAAAGTATAGTTAAAGAGACTTTGGAAAGATTTTTCCAAACAAAAGCAGAACAAGACAAGCATATAATCAAGAACCCTAGTCCTAATTATCTCCAAGTCCAAGGATGTCACCACCATAGTTCAAGAAGGAGATATGGTAAATTTTCGAATCAAAGGCATTTCAAGATTCACAAGACCCAAACGACGACGATTCGTAAATGAGTTTTGATTCTATTGCACTACATAATTTAGATACATAAAATATATATATATATATATATATATATATATATATATATATATATATATATATATCTCTGTGTGTGTGTGTGTGTGTGTGTAAAAAGCAAAATATTCAGACAGAAGTAGTGGAGGAAATAGTTATGATAAGACAAAAGACGATTCGTTGAACAAAAGCAACGGCTAGAAGACATTTGCAAAAAGAGAGCTTTATTAAAAGTATCTTTAATAAAGCAAAAATGGACAAAATGGACAGATCAAATGACAAGTAAATAAAGTTTTCTTTTGAAAAAGTTCACGTGACGATGGGGCCCAAAGAGCACCCGGCTGAACTCAAAAGATTCTTCAACATTTTAAAATCTGGAGTTAAAGTCCGCCAGACGCCTGATCGATTTAAAGCATAATTGAAACTGGGATTTTGAAATGGCTTTATAAACTGTTTAACAAATGATATTAAGAATCATAAAGTGGAACGACGGTTTTAATACTATCTTTTCAGAACTGATTTCTTTATGCATTATTATATTTTATTTTTATATTACTTGTTGTCCCCGAGGCACTCACTGAGTACGAAAGTAATCAGGCATACCATTATTGTTTTTTATGGTATGTTAGGTAACGGAGAAGAGCAGGTCCGTGATACCCTCGAAGCTTAGGAGAACTTGCTGTTGTTGTTGATTTGGTGAGTCCACATCCTTGTTCGTGGGATACTTCCTATTTCATTTATTATTCTAGATTTTCGGGCTGCGTCCCCAAGTTAGATGATTTTTGTGCCTCTTAGAAGCTCCATAGATAGTTGTCAGAATTGTGGGTAGATTGTTAAAGTCTCGTATGACTTAATGTGTGTTTGCCACGTTTATGACTATTCACTTATATTAGACTTCCGCCGATTTTATTCCTTAATTGTGATCCTCATATATGCAGTTACTTATAACTTAGTTTAATTTAATAAGAAAAGATTATTAAAAAGGAACTTGATGTTACATTTATTTTATAAACTGTTGGAGGCAAGTATTGAACCTGGCGGGTTCAAGTGCTATCGTTTAGGTTCTTCCGATGTTGTTCATGACATCGGATGCCAGTCACATCTAGGGTGGGTTTTGGGGCGTGACACTATGATTCTTAAACAATAACCATATGAGCTCCTCCCTAAATTACCTCTACTAGCCCCATCTGTATTACACTTGATGATTCTAGTTTCTAGTGGTTTCTGGACAATCTTCTTGTAGTACAACTTTGGTTCGTAATTGTCCATGAACTTCATCGGACTTAGGGCCGCCTGCAACGTTTCATTGTTAGATATCTAGCTTTTGCCGCTTGCGAGATCCTGAGGTTATCTGGTACACTAACATGTTGTCGCTCATTTTTCCTTCATGCCTAATAGTGTTTCTCCTCTTCCATAGCTCCCATAGGATAATAGCAACCGCACTGGATTGGCTTTATCTTAGAACCTGAGAAGCTTTCTACCAAGTGATTATTACTTGAGACACTGTGAGTCATCCCATATTTATACCTGCAAAACTAGCAAACATTCTCCATAGCTTATAGGCTGTTGGAGAGTTTAGAAAATTATGTTCCACGATCTTCTACTTAGAATCTTAGCCAATACCAGCATTTAGATGCTATATTGTCACAACCCCACCAGAGGCCGTGACGGGTACCCGATAATATCATACCGGCACCTCTTATCATGTATTCTATTCGTATTACTGAGTGGGCCATATGGACGATACAATCATATCTTACTCAACATAATCATCAATAGCATACTCGTGAACGTGTGTCGTAGGTTTTACCAAAAGATTATACAACCATAAGGTAAAGAAAGATGTCACGACCTGCCCCCGCGTCGTGATCGGCGCCCTATTTGGGACACCCGTACGGACATTCATATCAAATCATTAGAATTTATCATAGCTCCGACGTCATAATTATTAATTAAAGCAGGAGTAAAAATAAATACCAATTTAAGCGGTCACGGATGTAAAAATGCCATATCAAAGTCAGAAGAGCGGCGGAATATACATCGCCGAACACGTATATACACATATACTGACATATGGGCCGCTATGGCCCCCAGACCAAACGGGACCGCATAAGGATACAAATCGCAACAAAACAAGCATACATAGGACCCTCGACCCACATAGATGACTACAGCTCTCACAACCCGAACAAAAACATATGACGGACAGTGGCCCCGTCGTACCCAAATAGTCCAAATGTACAAAAACATATACATGACAAGATATATACCAACAAACAGCTCCTTGGATCAAAGGAGCAATCCAAGACAAGCACGAATGCGTGGCTTACACCGGCGGGTCTCCCCGGACGCGACCGGATTTCAAGGGCATGAAACGTTGAAATTCGAAGAAAGCGGGGTCGCACGAAGGAAGTACCGAGTATATAAAGCATAAAGTACGTAAAATCCAAACCGCAGGTGAAATATGAGTACGTAGAGAAAATACCGAATCAAGTATCAAACCCGTGCAAAACATATGCAAATAGTGCAAATCAAAATCGTGCATAACGTCAGAACGTGGCTACCACCCGACACCGGTGCCACAACACAACATACCTGTAAGGTTTCAAATCTCCGTACAAACCCCAAACATATTATATCACACATATCATATTGCGACATATCGCGCGTCGTCATAACAAATCATATCATTAGCCATATCACAAAGATAACTCCATATACGGTAACCGGCCCTATGGCGAGGCCCTCGAAACCGAAACACAAGATACCGCCGAATTTATCATAAGGCGCACGATTACAAAGCCGGCCCGGGTACCGGCGAACGAAATCATAATCATTGGCACGAGCGCAGTAAAGGCAGTAAACCGTAATGCATATTAAAAGTGAAATCCAGGATATCGACATATAATTTCATATACATACTCGTTAACATTAGCAAACTCAAAATAAGTATCGAATCATTCGGAATTTATATACAAAAGTCGCGGATTCTTAAGTTATAGATTTTTCGAAGAATACATCGTAGGTAATGTTTTCTTTTCATGTCATACAAGAATGAGACAAATAAACCAAGTAAAATAATTACCGGGACCTGCGGGTCCACCTCGGGACGAATTGAGGCGGCGGACATAAAGTTACAAACATTAGGCTCCCTAAGGTCATTCGTAAGAGTTTCGGAGCGAATCAAATACATTTACAAAGGTTATAAGGGTTTGCGCATTCCTTTACCCAAATATAAGAATTATAATTCAATTGCGCTGAATGAATAGTACTCGAAATCAAACTCGGATTTCTAAGAGCAGGATTATTCTCGAGGTTCCGATCTTAACCTAGTATGACTAGACATGCCAAAAGAAGGAAAGGTAAGCTTTACATACCTTACGTGCGTCTTACGCTCGCTAAACTCGATTCCCGTTTCGCCGTAATCTACAAATGGTCAAGTTTACCAAAGGTAAGTTATAGATTCTAAGTTATTCAACTTAAGGTCATGTTGGTCTACCGAAATTTCTCAAAGACTTCCCCTATATATATAACATCCTCGAGAATCATCTCGGCTCAAAATATCAACAACAACAACCTAACAACATCAACAACCATCATAAACTACATTAGGGCACAAAAGTCTCCTTTCTACATAGTTCAATAATTTCCATCCAAACTTCACATAATCAAACTAATATCGACATTTTCCATATCCATTAACTAATTCGATATTATTCAAACATATTCCAATAACGTTCCATACATTATTCATGAATTCATGTATTTCTACCAATTCCATATTCCATCCAACTCTTCCACAAACACAACAAAACTTCCAAATCACATTGTCTTTCCTACAAACTTATTAGCAACAATCATAATCCACATTTAGAACCTTACTTCCATCATTATATAAAATCATATAAAATTCACATAAATTCCCATAATTACATACAAGCAACTTCAATGCCATTTTGAATTGTTCATGACTTCTTTACGTCGTAAACGTCATAACGACACAATTAACAAGCTAAATAAAGCATAATATTCCATTACCATGCACCCATGGCTCACCATTCCATGCACCACCAACACACACACATGCACGGCTTCACACACACATCACACTCCCATAATTCTCATCCAATTTTAATCATTCTAACATACAAACTTATTCCATAACACAAGAAGTGGAATTCTTACCTTTTTCCTTCAATTTCAACTTTGCCGCAAACGTAACTCTTTCGCCGAACCAATTATATCACGTCGGAGAGCGTCCTAAACTTGACAAGAATTCAACAAGAATAAGATTTTAGATTGAAGTAGGGGACTAAGAATTTTTTTTTTTTTGTTTTGAAGGGAGTTCGGCCGAATGGCTAAGCTCTTGTTCTCTTTTTTTTTTGTGATTCTTCTTGAAGTTTCTAAGGATGAGCATGTATATATACATGCTCTCCTAATTCATTAAAGTGTCACATGATCACCATGTGACATGGACTTGGGCCAAGATGGTTGGCCGGCCACCCCCCAAGTTTTGGGCTTTAATTTTCCTTTCAATTTGTTGAGCCCAATTATCAAAAATCTCGTTTGTAATTTTCGAAACTAATTTCTGAAATTCCAAATTTTGCCCTTGGCCTTCTCCGACGTCTTGCACCAATAGTTTCTCCATAAACAACATAAACATATTAACTAAAATCAAAATATTGACTTATAACATACAAGTCACAATTATTTCAAAATTTTCCGAATACGCAAAAACACGGGATATAACACAGGACTACAAAACATTTGACTGTACACGTCTGTCTACGAGCCTCTAAATAAGATACATACATCCACAAGTCGGGGCCGGATTCCACCGTGCCCAAATATGTACACAAAAGTAGTACCGGTAGAACCGAAGCTCCGGAACAACCAGAGCGCTCCCAATATGCCGGCGGAGCTCCTAGGGATCGACGCGTCTACCCGTTTACTCGCGGGCATGAACATAGCGTCCACAAGAAGTGGACGTCAAGACGAGCAATACACCGAGTATGTAAGGTACGAGTAACAACATATGGAAGGATACAAAGCATGAATAGTAACAAGACGAAAATATGGAACATATCATGAGATAAAGAGTAACTCGTACATCCGAGTGCCTTTTAGGCGTACCATGCATGCTTAGTGCCGCGGAACGTGCAGCCCCCGATCCATATATATATATATATTATATTGTCATGAACGTGTAGCCCGATCCATATATATATTGAACATGGAACGTATACCCCGATCCATAACCACATCCCGCGTCCGGCATCCCGCGTCCGGCATCCCGCGTCCGGACGGTATCATGTCATATTATACCAACCGATCGTGGTTACGCGTATATAACGCTCTCGCCCTTTCCCATATTCCCCATATACATATACATATATCATATTCATATATCATATAAGTAGCATGCATGAGAGCCCAAAGAAAGTCATGTATCTATCGGAGTGACGTAAGGTCGGTAGCCTCCGATCATATTATGGATTAATCGTGGTCGCTTTGTCTCACTTTGGAGGAACGATTATTATAAGGTGAGATCACAATGAAGAATAGCTTCCACGAGGAAACATAAAATAGATCATAAGGCATCAATTCATATACTTTGGAATCCTTGAAAATAGTCATCATTCATGAATAAAATTGAGAAATCAAGAAATAGCTCAACATTCTCATATCGTCATTGAAATCATAAACTTGGAACCTTTAAACATAGAATCATCATCATCATATTCATCGTAGGAAAATATTCTCATTTTTGACATCATCGTTGTCATTGTAAAACATATCCATCGAGTTGTCATGAAAGCTTACGGAGTCATAAACCTCCATTTTGGAAAGATACGTACAATTTAGAAAGCATTTACGGTCATCGGAAAAGAAATCATGCCTTAGAATTATAGACTTGTAACTTTTGACAACAACAAAGTTATGGAAGCATTTATGAAATCGTCATCTAAGAATC